>NC_053154.1:266772092-267007092 GCF_016835505.1 Polypterus senegalus
TGCTTGATTTTTTCAGAAAGGTATTTTAGGCCTTATTGTATACAACAAAGTGAAAAAAGGCATTTCTTACATCACATCTCGTTAGTCAACTCTGTTTGAGCAAGAAACAGTCAGTGTGTAAACTTATCCTCAATCTCTTGCCTGATGCTGAATTCTTAAGTCAGGTAGGCTGGGTCCAAGCTCCATTTTCTTCTTTTTTTTTTTTTCTTCAAGCAAACGATTTATGAAGGGGTGTTTCATTAAATGTACAATTAAATTGGCAACTTTAAGTGCAACTTCAGAAATCAAAGACAATTCCTTAAAGTTGCACTCGTTTATCTGTAGTTACATTAATGGTCAGTGTGAATTATTGATGTGAACCTGAAATTGTGCATGGAAAATTATCTAATACTAATTCGCTGCCAATAAATATGTAAGTCCCCAGGACGCAGAAAACTGCATCCCTGGAAAAATCTGAAAGCATCCAATTAAATGGCAGTCTCATCTCCTAAATGAGAAGTTCAATAGCCTTTAGCAAAAATTATCTCCACCTCACTAAAGCTGCAGTGACCATGCAAGTGATGAGTTTAAAGTATATGTTTTTGGCAGCATTATTCCAGCTTTAACTTTTAAAATGCAAAAATAAAATGTGTCAAAGATGTTGGCCTGTAGATGTTCCTTTATGTTTTTTTACTGGAATTAATTTTCTTTGCAAAGAATGTCCACTATGGAACTTTTATTAAATTGTGTAGAGGGATAATGAGATGATTATGTAGAAATAATGACTTGCTACAGTTGCATCCTAAAGCAAGTAATGCTTCAGAAATAAACAACATGGACTGGCAGATTTGTACAGATAACTGGAAATCAATTTACTTTATTGTCTGATTGATTTTAATTATATTCATATATAGTTGCAAGAATATGTTTACTGAGCCTGTAAGTATAGGTATAATTGGCCAAATGATGCTACAATAAAAAGACCAATTATATTTCCTGTGTAAAAGTGCCTCACATAATATATGCCAACCCCATACCCATAGGTGCTAGCATATATCTCTATCACTGCAGAGTGTGATTGTTTGTGTACTGCCTCCACCAATACACACTGCTCAAATTTAGGATGTATGGGCTAGCTTAACAGAGACTGAAGTAAATAGTTTAACAGATACCTACATACACTGTTGGTTCATCTGTTCTTCAGCAGCACTTTAGTCACTGGCTTGGCAGAAAATAGTAAGACAGGTTTGCATTTTTTAAGACCAGGCGCAGATACTGAGAGATTCTATGGTCAACAGGTTTCTGTAGTGATTTAATTACATCCACCAAAGCATTTTCTTCCAAAATGAAATGTTATTACAGGTATGCAAGTGTGCTTCTAGTGAAGCACAACAGTTTTCGCCATTCCAAACAATTATAAGCACATAAAATCTCAGAACATTACAATTAATCTTCCTTATAAAGCTAAAAATTTATTTTTCAACCTAATGTTTAAAATTAAATGCTTTCAGACTCTTACCTATAAAGATATAAATGGTGCAGCATAAAAATGGTTAAATAATAATTAATCACAAATTAGAGTATTTCTGCTGTTTGCAGTTCAAAATCACTGCTCCTAATTTGAGAACTGCCTTTAAAAGGTGTTGGTTTGGTTTAGAAATATGACATCCCATGAGCCATCTAATTCTTTCCACCAAGTTTTAAACAGATTTCACTCACTCTCCAAACACTACTACATGTGTGAAATTAGGAGTACATGCAGTGTGCTAAGCATAGGCATACATGGTCAATGATCCATTTACATTTACTTATTTGGCTGACGCCTTTATCCAAGGTGACTTACTATACAACATTTATGATACAATTAGTTACATTTCATTTGGTTTTTCAATTGGAGCACAGGCAGGTCAAGTGGCTTGCTCAGTGTCACACAGTGTCAGTAGCGAAATACAAGTGAAGCTGGCTTAGCTAGTTAAAAATGAATGAACAGACAGCACTAGTAGACAAAATAAAAAACATCACCTGCCTCACAATCAACAATTGTTATATTTAATTGCTAGATATGGATCATCCTCATTTGACGAAGGTGGTTTCACTTTAAAGAGACAGACGTTGCTCAAAAGACACTAATCGGCAGACTTTGTTGGAAATTGGATGTCGTTAAAGACAGTTTGACAACTAACCTTCTGGAAACTAATCACCGCACAGAATATGAAAAGCCAACTGTAAACAGAGTCACTGGATGGACTGTGGGGTTGAGTGAGTCCATAGATTAATCCTATATATACTGTTTATTGGACTTAACTATACCTTTTCCATTTTGAATCTTGGCTGTGCCTTACAAAGTAACAACGACACATGGACAAGCAATCTACAACAGACAGACAGAATGAGCCAGCAGCCAAGTCTGAGAGTAACTGCTAACAGAAGATCAATTGCCTCAAATACAAGTACTAATTATAGGCATAAATGTATGTATGTACTGTATATGTGTGTCGATGTGTGGGAGCAACTGTGGGCTAGCACTGCTCATAGTTAATTTCGACTGACAGCTGAAGCAGTCAGTAATATACACAAAGATTATTAATTAACCTTAACACTTAGACCTGATATTGGCCAAAAAAAAAAAAAGGCTCAATACATGTATATGGTTAAAAAAATACAGGAAAACATCTACCACAGAAGTTAAGCATGTGACTAATCAATTTATAAAAAGATGACATTTCTCTAATATGTTTATTTGCTTATAAATACAAAGAAATTAGTGTATTTTCTCATAATGGGAATGGGGACTGTCATCGTCACTGGAGTATGGCTAAAGACAAATGAACATAAATTACACACATGGTCATTCATTTAAGGAGAGAAATTGGTTGTTTTGTTTATGCATTTCCTTTTCTATTGTATTTTATAACTGTTTTGTGTTTCTTGAAGAATACATGCTCAAAGTAAAGATAAACTACAAAATAAAATTAGAGCAAAAAAGCAGCGCCATGAAGGTTGGTCATATGTATACTCAATACAATCAAAATCTGTTTCTTCTTTTTTTTTTTTTTTTAGTTGAAGGACCATCAACCTATTGTGCACTTCTTTGCCTCCCTCTTCTTTTACATCCTTCTAGAAAAATACTGAATATCACCCAGAAGAGGAACCAATCGTCAAAGTCTCTAGCAACACCACTGCTTGTAGTTTGACAACTAGGTACAATGAGAACTATTAACTTATACATAATAAATTTTGAAATCTGAGCATGAATTTTAAGAAGGTTAACTGTGTCAAAGGTACAATAAAATCACAGTGGCCTTTTTCTATTATTCTGTCTGGGTGCAGGTATTGATTCATGTATAAATTGTCCTGAAGATTTGACAAACAATGATCTCCCACAAACCCAATAAAAATATAAAAAATAGCACAGAAGTTTATTTATTATCTGAACCTACTAGTAAGTTTCTACATATTAGGGAGTTCAAATCTGCAAGTAGTGCACATCTGTACTTGTTCACCTACATTGTCAAATTACCTAACACTCATCTTGTTGGAACATGGGAGCAAAAATCAGAGTAGTCCGAGAGAATGAGAATACAATGTTGTACACAAACTCTTGAAGGGGTGAGGCAGCAGTGTTAACCAATGTCCCACCTTTCAGGTCAATTCAACTATTCCTAGATTTCAAACACAAGCAGCAAGGAAAAAAGTCTGGTTATTGGAGTAATAGGCTATTGTTAACTTGTCAGTGTTATAGAAGGTAATGAGAGTCCATTATTGGCTTGCTACAACAAATATACAGTTTATCACTCTGGTGTATGTTAATTCCTTACAATTGTATAGAAATTTCACTAAGAAGTCATGGGATCTTTCATTTTGACTGCCTTATAGTTAAATCCCCAAATCACCATCAGTTCTTGTTTAAATCCAAGTATATATACAGTAGCTTAAATATACAGTATAAATAACACTCATATAGAGTCAGTTCTG
Source organism: Polypterus senegalus (assembly GCF_016835505.1). Classification (NCBI taxonomy): domain Eukaryota; kingdom Metazoa; phylum Chordata; class Cladistia; order Polypteriformes; family Polypteridae; genus Polypterus; species Polypterus senegalus. The sequence continues at coordinate 266,776,047 of NC_053154.1, forward strand.
TGAAATACATTGCAGTCAAACTGTTGTAAATATTATTTAACTTAAGCTAAAGCAGGTCAATAAAAATCAAGGCTATTATATGAATACCCTAGATTGAATTTAACCAGAAGTACCCAAAATTTGCTAAAGAATTACCACTGTAGTCACTACCGAGATAAAGAAAAAGGGTCTGATGCAATAAAAAGCTATTGTCTAATTAAATTCAAAACATATTGGCAGAATGCAGGACTGCCATATTTTATTACACATTGACATTTATTATTTAGGTTTGCCAAAATCTACACCATCAATTGCACATTTCTGCAAAAGAATACTAGTAGCATGAACAGCAATGTGAAAAACCTAATTTTTCTGTGTCTCTAAGCCGCAGAAGCTGTCACACCAGTTTATATTTTGCTGTCATGCTAGCACACTCTGTCCCAGTTAACTCAATGTCCCATCTGCCAGACATAATTAGACAATTATACAGAAAGATACCATTATTAACTCCAGTGTGTGCACTGCTACTAGGAGTATAAAAAAATACATACTTAAACACATTCCTCAGAAATTATTTTAAAACAATGAAAACAACAAATATTTAAATTTTTCAGAAATGAAGGCAGCATGCTCATGAAACAAATTATCAACATCATCATCATTGCAGAAAATAAGACAAAGCTGCATTTTGATAGGATTCATTGCACTTTTCCTGCTGTGTTTAACATCCAGATGGTATGATGCTGGCACATTATTTAATTAGAAAAGCATCTCTGCTAATGTAGTTTTTTTTATAAAAAAAGTGATCAAAAAATTGCAGGAAAGCTTGCCTTAGGCAGAGAAAATTGCTTTCCAAGTGCAGCCAACTTATACTGTATGTATAGTGTAGCTTGTTAAGACTTTGCAACATGACCAAAATAAGGATGACCTACAGGGTTACAAGACTCAAAGAAATTGATCATGGATTATAATGCATCAAGTTTGTTTTAATAAATTTCTTGTTATAAAACTGTATTATACAGACAGCAGTTTAACATAACAAAACATGCCCAAATCCACTTAATCCATTTCATGATTGTATGGGCAATAACCAATACAGGCAGCACTGGTCCTAAGGCAGAAAACAGCCTTGTATAGGATGCCAATTTATCCCTGGGCCCACACATACATACAAACACCCACACAAGTCTAATTTGGAATCGCCAATTAACCTAACCCGTACATCTTTGGGGACATGTAAGGAAAACTGGAGTATCCAAAAGAAAATCCACACAAACATTAAGTGAAATACAATCTCCTCACAGACAGACAGACAGTAACACAGTATATTAAAGTGGAGCAGCCTCAGTAAGGGCACATTAATAGTGAGATAATGGATAATGGCTAGGCTTGCTGTTTTCTTGTCATATATGGCAATGCTAATTTATTGAGCATGTACCTAATGTAAAAGGAATATTATACAGTCAAGTCCATAAGTATTTGGACAGTGACACAATTTTCATAATTCTAGCCCTGTATACAACCACAATGGATTTGAAACAAAGCAATTAAGATGTGACTGAAGTATAGACTTTCAGCTTTAATTCAAGGGGTTTAGTTTAACAAAAATATCATTTTTGTACGTGGCTCACCTATTTCGACAAACTCACATAATCATAAATATAATCATCAGTTTCAATATTTAGTTGAAAATCCTTTATAGTCGATGACTGCCTGAAGTCTGTAATCCATAGCCATCTCCAAGTTCTTAGTTTCCACCCTAGTGATACTTTGCAAGGCTTTTACTGCAGCTATCTTTAGTGGCTACTTGTTCGTTGAATATTCTGCCATCAGTTTTGTCTTCAGCAACTGCACCTCCAATTGGGTCGAGGTCAGTTGATTGACTTGACTTGAATATTCCACTTCTTTGCTTTGAAAAAGCACTTGGCTTGCTTTTGCAGTAAGTTTTGGCCCATTGTCCATTTGTACTGTGAAGTACCATCCTATCAGTCTTCCAGGTTTTAGCTGAATCTGAGCAGACAGTATAGCTCTATATACTTTTGAATTCATCTTGCTACTTCTGCCAGCAGTTATAAACATCAATAAACACTAGTGACTGACTTCCATTGACAGCCATGCATGATCATGGCAAAAAAATGCCCCCATCATGTCTCACAGATGATGTGGTACACACTGGATCATAAGCAGATTCTTTTCTTCTCCATACTATTCTCTTTCTAACGTTCTGGTATACAGTATATTAGTCTTAATTTCTTTTGTACAAAATAATGTTTTCTGGCAAATTCAATTCTATACTTCCTGTGCTTGGGGTTTGACAAAGTGCTTTTATTACTACTATTTTTCTGTGCTCGTCATGGATTGTCCGTAACGAACACCATGTTCAAGCATAGGGGTGTTCATATGTGCACTTGGCACCAGGACACCCTAGGCCTCAGTTCGATGATCGACTTTGTGGTTGTGTCGTCGGACCTGAGGCCACATGTCTTGGACACCTGGGTGAAGAGAGGGGCAGAGCTGTCAACTGATCACCACCTGGTGGTGAGTAGGCTTCGATGGTGGGGGAGGATGCCAGTCAGGCCTGGTAGGCCCAAACGTGTTGTGAGGGTCTGCTGGGAATGTCTGGCAGAGTCCCGTCAGAAGTAGCTTCAACTCCCACCTCCGGCAGAATTTCGACCACATCCCGAGGGAGGTGAGGGACATTGAGTCTGAATGGGCCATGTTCCGTGCCTCTATTGTTGAGGCGGCTGACTGGAGCTGTGGCCGTAAGGTGGTAGGTGCCTGTCGTGTTGGCATTCCCCGAACCCGTTGATGGACACCGGCGGTGAGGGATGCCGTCAAGCTGAAGGAGGAGTCCTACAGGACCCTTTTGTCTTGTGGGACTCTGGAGGCAGCTGATAGGTACTGGCAGGCCAAGCAGAATGCGGCTTCGGTGGTTGCTGAGGCAAAAACTGAGAATTTTGGGGAGGCCATGGAGAATGACTTTCGGACGGCTTTGAGGAGAAGGGGGATCGAAGGGTATGTTCCAACTACAAAGGGATCACACTCCTCAGTCTCCCATGAAAAGTGTATTTGGGGGTCCTGGAGTGGAAGGTCCGTCAGATAGTCAAACCTCGGATTTAGGAGGAACAGCGTGGTTTTCGTCCTGGTCGTGGAACAGTGGACCAGCTCTACACCCTTAGCAGGGTCCTGGAGAGTGCATGGGAGTTTGCCCAACCAGTCTACATGTGTTTTGTGAACTTGGAAAAGGTGTTCGACTGTGTCCCTTTGGGAATCCTGTGGGGGGGTACCGGACCCCCTGATAAGTGCTGTTCAGTCCCTGTACGATCGGTGTCAGAGCTTGGTCCCCATTGCCGGCAGTGAGTTGAGCCCGTTTCCAGTGAGAGTTGGACTCCGCCAGGGCTGCCCTTTGTCACAGATTCTGTTCATAACTTTTATGGACAGAATTTCTAGGTGCAGCTAGGGCGTTAAGGGGGTCCAGTTTGGTGGACTCAGGATTGGGTCACTGCTTTTTGCAGATGATGTTGTCCTGTTTGATTAATCTGGCCATGATCTTAAACTCTCTTTGGATTGGTTTGCAGCGGAGTGTGAAGCGGCTGGGATGGGAATCAGCATCTCCAAATCATGGTCCTCAGCTGGAAAAGGGTGGAGTGCCCTCTCAGGATTGGGAGTGAGATCCTGCCCCAAGTGGAGGAGTTCAAGTATCCTGAGGTCTTGTTCATGAGTGAGGGAAGAATGGAGCGTGAGATCGACAGGCAGATTGGTGCGGCATCCGCAGTGATGCAGGCACTGCATCGGTCTGTCGTGGTGAAAAAGGTCATGAGCTGTAAGGCAAAGCTCTCAATTTACCAGTCGATCTACGTTCCTACCCTCACCTATGGCCATGAGCTATGGGTAGTGACCAAAAGAACGAGATTGTGAATACATGTGGCCGAAATGAGTTTCCTCCACAGGGTGTTGGACTTTCCCTTAAAGATAGGGTGAGAAGCTGAGTCATCTGGGAGGGGCTCAAGCTGCTGCCCCCGCGACCTGATCTCGGATAAGCGGAAGAGGATGGATGGATGGATATTTTTCCCATACCAGAACAGGATATTATTCATGTAAGAGGTTTAGGTCCATGAAAGTGTAAATTTGAGGGTCAACGTTTATTCTTCAATTAAGTGTCCTTACCCTTGGTAAATTAAAGCTATAGTAAATTATTTTTAAAATTGGCAAATAATGTATTGCTTTATATCAAATACTGTGTTCAACAATTTTTAAAACGTGTCTTCATCCGATTGATGTTAAATATGGGATTAGATAAAGCAATTGTGTTACTGCATGGGTTTAAGGCAGCTCTGCATTCAATATTAACTACTTAGGTTAAAGCTGGGATTGATTACTTCATACATCTTGGTTAGTGATGCAGACTAAATGTAAAAATTTAATAAATTTTGAAATTGAAACAGAAGTGAATTTAGTCTGCAAATTTAAATCACGTATAAATGTAATGCCCCAGACTAATGTGTCATGCACTCCTTAACATCAACTGTAATAAATACACAGTCATGACATTTTAATCAACTATTGTTGATGTATTATCAAACTGCTTACATTATGTAATAAAGTGTGATCAAATTGCTCATTTTGGTAATCTTAAATCACTTTTACAGAAGAACACTATAAAGAAAAATGAAGATACAAGAATGTAACTATTTTATGTAGTCAGAAATAAATATATTCTTTAGCACTAGCAATTTCCAAAGGTAAAGAAACATTTAATAATTTTAAAAGTACTTTGGAGTTAATGACAAGTAAATTACATGAAATAAGAAGCAAACATGGTATATGCAACAAAGCAGCACTCTCTTCACAGTCTTTAAAATAATTAAAGTTGATCTTAGATTCTGGACAATTTCTCTCTGTTTTCTGCTAATTGCATTTATTTATGTGACTCTGTGTGTGTAAGAGTTTAATTAAATGACAGGAATGAATATATGGGAAAATAATATTGGGCATTAGATTAAGAATATAATGTACATGTACAAACACTTTACCTGAAAAATCTGAGTTTTACAAATTAGAATAAACTTGTTTTATTTAACATTTCAAGATTTACTAGGCCAACAGCACCACGATCATACAACAAACAGTTATATTTTTATAAAGTACACTCTGTGTATCTCTATTGCAAAAATCTAGGTTGCCAAGCACAGGCCATAATTCTTCAGCTTTAAAAGCTGCGCCTGCAGATAAGGTTCATTTTAATTTACTATTCAGTCAACAAGAAGTGTCATTTATCAGAAGTGTTAGGACTCTTGTTGGGTATATTCCAGAACAACTTGTCGAGATGGAAATATGGTCAGGATAAGCACTAGTACTCAAGACTCCATCGAGTGAATGTCAGCCTTTGTCATATTGGAAGAAATAGCAGACTTTAAGCATATACACAGTTACTCTATAAAATAAAACATGTTTAAAATTGTATGCAACAGCAGAGGTGAGAATTACTTCTTTAGTCTTTTGTTCAGGGTAAATACAATAAGCAAATAAAACAACTGATTAAAGTACAATCATATTTACATTGTAAATTATAGGAAGACTTTAATGGAGAGTTGATAATACATGCAATTGTATGTCTGTGCATTATTGTTAGTCACTACCTGATTCATGGTTTATGGTTTAATCTGAATATTCTTCATTTTTTTTTAATCAAAAACAAAACCATGTGTAATTTATCTTCAGTTCAACTTGTTTTTAATAGTAATGGCTTCTCGAATTAGATTACACAAATATTGCAAACTAAAAATTTTTTCTGGTGTTGGTCAAAAATATTTATGTTATGACGGTATCACTTTAAAACAACTCCTCATATACACATTTTCAAACCCACTCCAGGGTTGCAGGAAAGTGGATCCTATCCCGACAGCACAGGAACAGACTGTTTATGACCTAATTAGTGAGCCAGGCAAAAAAATCCTCCTCCCTCTTTCATAAACACACACACACACACACACACACACAATATGCCACTAACACAGGTTAATCACTTATTTGACTAAAAATAAATACATGTAAATAGAATTATAAAATGATAATAATATAACTCATTTGCATGTTAATTGTGTATGTACCAAAACATACAAAATTTATATAGAACAATAAAATAACAAAAAATGACCACTTTGCATGTAAATAACTTATTTAACAGACTCCACAAGCTCTATATAGAAAAAGGAAGTACATTAAATAAATATTATTAGAAACATGTTGCTGGTAAATGGAGGGACTTAACATTGCAAATAAAAGTGTTTTTTTAAAATCAGACACATCTTGACTTTCTTGCATCAAAATCATTTATAACATCATCATATGACATATTCCTAGACATGTCTCTGTAATGTTTTATGAGCTTCAGTTTTGAGAAGATTCTATCTGCAGAAGCTACAGTTATAGGAGTAGTGGCTGCCGTTCTGAGGGCTGTCCACATATTTGGATGTATTTAATTTAAACTGATTTCTTGCAAGAAAGATAACAGTTACAGGGTGGTCATTTTAGCTTTAGAAAAATCTGGGAAAAGTTCCAATTTTTGTGGCAGTGCTTTCCCATCAAGTTCTGATTGGTCACTGTATCATTACAACTGGGCATTTATTTGACAAATGGCACTGCGCTTGTATAGCACTAAATGTGTCCCAGCATAATGTCCCCCTGGAGTGTATGTAGTGGTTAAAACTCAATGGTGGTGTGGTGGCCACAGTCCCCCTGCTGCAATGCCAGTGCTCCTGCCTCCAAGACCTCCTCTCCTCAGGCTCATTCTCTCATCGTAGTACCTCCTGATCCCAGGAACAAGCCAAGTGGGAGGCAGCGATAACAGGAGGAGGCAACCTGGACTCAGTCACTCACTGACTCACTGTCTGTTGCTCAATGAACCAGAGTCAGATGTCTCTGGACTCTGCAGTACCATTCTTGAAGAGGAGGACGAGGGGACTGAGACCTAGCTGTGTGACTGACTAGGCAGCGCATCACGTAGGAAGACCAAGTCGGATGAGTCCTGACTCCCAGTCCTGGCAGCAGCTAACTGCCTAAGTTGAAAAGGCTCGGCTTCATTGTCACATGCGTGTTGCACTGGTAGCGAGGAGGCAACATGTCTCATTAGATTCCTGGCATACTGACTGCACTAGTGTATGCAACAGCTCACAGAATGTGCTGTGCATAGTGCAGAAAGGGCAGGCGCTGCTAAGGCACACAATATAAACATTTCTTTGTACTCCGGTCCAGTCTGGACAACTTTTTCTAAACAAAATATAGATGGGAATCTCTACAGAGGGCTGCAGTAATGTGCCCTGCCCACTAAAGAGTGACCTGGGCCCTTGCCTAGACAGCTTATGCCCATAAACAGCTCTGGCCACAGGGCCAACTCATATAGAGCAACATTAATTAAAGTTAATTAACCAAACTCAAGCATGCATGGAAATAATATACAAACTCCATACCGACAAGAATTGGTTGCAGCACTAGAACGAATACATTGTTGGCTGAAAGAAAATATTATTGGTCATTTATCAATTTACAATGTTACTGCTATGCAGAAGAGCATTAAATAATTGAACTATAGTGATATTAAGACTTTTTACACATAAATCTAAGATATGTATTCATTTTATTATGTGGTAAACATAATTTACACATTAATGGTAAATAAATACATATCAATGCCATATTTCAGAGCTACTTAAGAAACCTCAACAGAAGGTTGGTCAACTGGATGACTACGTGTATTAAGTTAATGATCTATTCAATTCTCTTAATAAATGAGCCACAAGCACAGCATGGCTTTGTTCATTTATCAATATCATTTGAGAGAGAAAAGTAACACTTTCATGACAGTACTGATTTGTCAATAACTAACTTAATTTGTGCCCAATTTTTTTTTTGATTTTCAATGATCCCTTCTTCCTCTGTAAAAAAAAAATAATACAAAAACATTCATTAAAAAAATCTATTTTCAAACTAGCTTAATCCAATTAAGGGTTGAATAAGTAGGGTCAAACTTATCATCCTTATTCATTTCATATTTAATTTCAATTTGTGGCTGTGTAAAAAAAACTTTAAAATTGGAACATCAAATGATACAGATAGTAAGAAACAAAATTTGAAAGAAAAAAAAATAATCATAAAATCATATAACAGAAAGGGGACCTTTTCTGGATTTAAAACTTAAACATATAAAATACAAACTGTCTCCCACGGCTCTGCACATGTAGTAGTGAAACAGGACAAACTTTAAAATACAATAAACAAACAGGTATTGCTAACTAGGAGGAGGCAAGTTACGCGCCAAAATGAAGATGGACTCGAAAAGGAAGCCAACGCATGAGTAAGGAGGGCTCCGCTCTGCTCTGCACTCCTGATGTCATGCTTTCCCTCCCCTCTGTCTGCAGCCTCTGTCTTGGATTAGCACGAATAAATCGCTAATGCATGTGAACTATGATACAGTTCCAAATTCAACTGGAATGTTCAAGAAAATTACAGAAAAAAAACTCAATCTAAATCCGGTAAGAAGTTCTCTCATGAAAAGAGGACAGACATACAGACAGACAAATGTTGGATTTTATATATATATATATATATAAACTGCCAAAAACATTAAAGGAACACTTTGAAAACACATCAGATCTCAATGGGAAAAAGAAATCCTCCTGGATATCTATACTGATATAGACTGGGTAATGTGTTAGGAACGAAAGGATGCCACATCGTTTGATGGAAATGAAAATGATCAACCTACAGAGCCCTGAATTCAAAGACGCCCCAAAAATCAGAGTGAAAAAATTATGTGGCAGGCTAGTCCATTTTGCCAAAATTTTATTGCAGCAACTCAAAATTGTACGCAGCACATTGTATGGCCCCTGTGTTCTTGTATACATGCCTGACAACATCGGTGCATGCTTCTAATGAGATGGCAGATGGTGTTGTGGGGGATCTCCTCCCAGATCTGGACCAGGGCATCACTGAGCTCCTGGACAGTCTGAGGTGCAACCTGGTGGCATTGGATGGACCAAAACATAATGTCCCAGAGGTGTTCTATTGGATTTAGGTCAGGAAAGTGTGGTAGCCAGTCAATGGTATCAATTCCTTCATCCTCCAGGAACTGCCTGCATACTCTCACCACATGAGGCCAGGAATTGTCGTGCACCAGGAGCCACTGTACCAGCATAGGGTCTGACAATGGGTCCAAGGATTTCATCCTGATACCTAATGGCAGCCAAGGTGCCTTTGTCAAGCCTGTAGCAGTCTGTGTGAACCTCCATGGATATGCCTCCCCAGACAATCATTAACCCACCACCAAACTGCTCATGCTGAATGATGTTACAGGCAGCATAATGTTCTCCATGGCTTCTCCAGACCCTTTCACTTCTGTCACGTGCTCAGGGTGAACCTGCTCTCATCTGTAAAAAGCACAGGGCACCAGTGGTGCATCTGCCAATTTTGGTATTCTATGGCGAATGCCAATCGAGCTGCATGCTGCTGGGCAGTGAGCTCAGGGCCCATTAGAGGACATGGGGCCCTTGGGTCACCCTCATGAAGTCTTTCTGGTTGTTTGGTCAGAGACATTCACACCAGTGGCCTGCTGGAGGTCATTTTGTAGGGCTCTGGCAGTGCTCATCCTGTTCCTCCTTGCCCAAAGGAGCAGATACTGGTCCTGCTGATGGGTTATGGACCTTCTATGGCCCTCTCCAGCTCTCCTAGAGTAACTGCTTGTCTCCTAGAATCTCCTCCATGCCCTTGAGACTGTGCAGGAGACACAGCAAACCTTCTGGCAATGACACATATTGATGTGCCATCCTGGAGAAGTTGGACTACCTGTGCAACCTCTGTAGGGTCCAGGTATCGCCTCATGCTACCAGTAGTGACACTGACTGTAGCCAAATGCAAAACTAGTGAAGAAACAGAAAAGATGAGGAGGGAAAATGTCAGTGGCCTCCACCTGTTAAACCATTCCTGTTTTGGGGTCATCTCATTGTTGCCCTCTAGTGCATCTGTTGTTAATTTCATTAACACCACAGCAGCTGAAACTGATTAACAACCCCCTGTGCTACTTAACTGACCAGATTAATATCCCATAAGTTTCATTGACTTTATGCTATACTCTGATTAAAAGTGTTCCTTTAATTCTTTTGAGCAGTATATATATATATATATATATATATATATATATATATATATATATATATATATATATATATATAAAATAGAGATGGTTATGTGAAAGCTTAGTCTTATTAAAATATGCAATAAAATAGGGAAGAAGCAAAAATACCAACTTTTAATTTTAACAAAATATTTATTCAAACTGCTATTGTTATTATCTTGATGACTTGTCATTTTATTTTTTTTTTTAATATCATCTTCTTTGCTGTTTACTCTCTAGCAAATACACTAGCACTGGGACAATATATGTTTTATACTAAAATATACAAATATATATTACACACATTTTAACAGAAATCAGAAAAAAATGTAGTCACATGGATCACTAGTTTTAAAATGAACATTCTTTCTTTAACATGCCAGAATATCTTAGTATCTGTAAAGAAGTGGTAAGATTATACTACAATTAAGTACTAGCCTGTATTTTGGAATATGGGCATCTATTTAAAATCTCTGCAACTACTGTATTTAAGCATACCAACCAAGAATGGAAAAAAATAATGCACTAGACTTGCATGGCATTACAAATAAACTATGTCAAAATAAACATTATATACTATATCATGTGCAGTAAATGGGAAAAAGTACAATTATCAGTGTAAACAAATGAGAAAATTATATTAGTCTTACTTTTATCTCCCACTAAAGCCAAGAAAATGGATTTGGCATATGGTGCTGCTTAGCCCCCAAACCTATACACAATATAAAGTTTTAAACAGCTGCCGAGGAAAGCAATGGAAAAATAATTTGGATACTATCCCAAAAAGAAAAGTCTTGGAAAATACAATAAAAATGAAACTTACTACCTAGGTGTTCTTCTGCAGTGGATGACTAAATGCCTTCAAAGCAGCATCCTGCATAATTCTTGCAAAAAGTACAGTGACAAAAATGTTTAAATGTGAGAGTAGAAAAAAAAATTGACCTAAGGGCATGCATCTTAATAAAATTTGCCTATATGAAAGGTAATATTTAAAATTAACATGAAACTAAAAATCATGCATTCATAAAAAGGTATTGTATTTTTCATAACATATTTTCCACATATGACAGTAGATGACTTGAAATATTAGTTTAGTAAATTACAGTGCCTTACCACAGATCACTAAATTATTCTACTTTTTTATATTTTTCTACATATTATTTATTCACATATTCATTTCTGACCCAATTTTTTTCCAGTATACAGTTGTGTGTCAATTAACAATTATAAGTTAACCTGACATGCGCATCTTTGGATGCTAAAGAAAGTCACAGTACAGTACCAGTGAAGAGAAACACAGAATGTGTAAATTCCACAGTGACCATGACCAGGAATGAAACACCAGGTCTGTGGAACTATACATCAGCATTACTTAAAACTGTGCCCATTCCCTTTCTGCCTGCTGGAGTTCTATTATAGTGCTGCACGGAGACCCAAGTCTTCCCCTGTGTCCACCTAACCTAACAGCCTACTACAGAAGCACTGGGCTCATGGCAGGAACCAATACTGGACAAAATTCATCAGAAGTCATGTTAACACATACAAACTCAGGTAGGGATATTTTGGACTTGCTAGTCAAACTGGCTGTATGAATATTAGATATAGGAGGAAACAAAATGAATCAATGAAAAACAATTGTGCCATTTGAGTGAATGAGAGAGACATAAAGACAGATAGATATGTTACTCACTACTGAAAGGAATTTTACTTGCTCCAGCAGCAAGATAGAACAGGGAAAAACAGTGCAAAACAAAATAAAGGAAAATCAAAAACTATTGTATAAGTTTGAGGCCCACAACTATACACAAATTACATCAACATAATACATAAAAATACTGTTCCTGTGTCAAAATGTGTATTATAAGTGGCCTAGGTGAAGATGGAAGAATTCCATGAAGGGGAAATATGCAGTCTGATGTCAGGTCAGGTCAGGTTGGGGAGCATGCTCTGGTACAGCGCGTTGCCGCACCCACTACATGACTTAACAGCTAGGGATCCTGGTTGGCAACCCTGCAGGCAGACACACTACAGAAATGACCATCTATCTGTTGCAATCAGGTGTTACATGGTCACCCCCTTGGCCTGGTCCAGTCACTAAGAGCCAGACCACCGTTGCGGACGTTCCCTCACAATACAAGTAATGTGCCTCATTCAGGACTCTGTGAGCAACTGCTCATTTGAGATAAAGGCAAACCCAAGGACAATCTGAAGAGACACAGTACCGAAGGAGTCCAGTCTTCATCTCAGGTCACTGGATAGCATCCACGTCTCGCAACCATATAGCAAGACAGGAGGCACCAAGACCAAGACTTTTGTTCTTTTGCATAGATATCAGGAGCACCACACAACCCTTTTCAGCGACCTCATGACCCTCCACACTCTCCCAATCCATCTACTGTCTTCATAGAAAGAGTCACCAGAGACATGAATGTCACTGCTAAGGTAAGTAAACCTCTAGACAAGGTCGACATTCTCTCCGCAAACAGACACACTGCTGATGGCTGAGCCCAAGAGGTCATTAAAGGCCCGGATCTTGGTTTTTATCCAGGACACTTGCAAGCCCAGACACTCAGACTCCTCGCTCAGTCTCTCGAGCTCCCCGATCAGAGCCCCCATTGACTCTGTAAAGTCAATGTCCAAGAGCATGCTCAGTAAATTAATGCATACAGTGCACAAGTACGATTCATTAACAACAAAGAAATTTTAAAGTAGCGCACAAGATACGTATTAAGCATTTCAGTTAGCCCCCAGTGCCAAATGAAGTCTAGTTAGCAGACTTAACAAAGCTGTACTTGATTGACAGTTTATATAGCTTGTATGTCTTTAGATTTGAGAGTAAAGCACATTGTTAGAAAGCCAGAATGATCCCAAGATTAAACCCTAGTATTTTTGTGATGACATGTATTTTTAAATAGTGCCCGTCACATTTATGTGAGAGCTGCATGTTTACACATTTCTTTAATGGCAAGTCCATAAACTATAAGCACTTCACACTTCAATTTTCTGCTCACCACTGTCCAACCCAGCAAAAGTTACCCTATGACATGTGTGAATCTATAAAAAATTAATACCAAATTATAACCAGTAAATTCAAAGTAGCAGAATATAGCAAAACATTAGGCTGAGTTTAAAATCTTTAAGTTAACACGTAGTCAACTATATATGTGACAATATACAGTACTTTCAGTAACCACTATATTAGGTATACCTGCTTGTTAGTCCAAATGACCTGCTCCTCCCAGCAGATATTCATGTACTATGGTCAAGAGGTTTTGTTGTTATTTGATATTTTGAATAGCCAAGACATGTTTTCTGAACAACATTGACCTTGATATGGTTGTTGATGCCAAGCATAATTGTTTGAACATCTATAAACAGCTTCTTCGCTTCCCTATGGGGAGTTTTTTTTCAATTTGCACAGAACAGAGCACCAAACAAAAAAAAATGTGGAATGGGGGTCACGTTCAGTTGACAAAAACATTTTGTTAAAGAAAGAGTGACCAGATAGGCACTGTTACCTGGGTTAGGCACTGGAGGAATTTGGGCACATTAACAATTTAAACATACATCATGATGTACTTATATACATATATATATAATTTGCACATTATTAATATGCACATTGTGCATTTTCCTGTAGTTATTTAATTTCAATTATTTTCACTGTTGCTGGCACATTGTTTTACAAAAAGGTACAGTAGACTGTCGCACTTCTTTTATTATTGTACCTTCCTGCACGTTAATGCCTGTCTGGAATTTCAGCAGTTAAGCCAAGTCCTTGTAAGTTTTCATGTGTGTGTTTTTCTCAAGCTTTCAAAGATATGAAAGGGGTGTGTGGCGCTTCCGATATCTATGCAAAAGGACAAAGGTCCAAGTCTTTAGAGTCCTGGTGCTTCCTGTCTTGCTATATGGTTGTGAGACATGGACGCTATCCAGTGACCTGAGACGAAGACTGGACTCCTTTGGCACTGTGTCTCTCCAGAAAATCCTTGGGTACCGTTGGTTTGACTTGGTGCCAAATGAGCAGTTGTTCATGGAGCCCCGAATGAGGCATATTACCTGCATTGTGAGGGAGCGTCAGTTATGGCACTACAGCCATGTGCCGTGTTTCCCCAAGGGTGATCCAGCTCATAAGATCCTCATTGTTGGGGACCAGAGTGGCTGGACCAGCCACTGGGGTTGCCCACGTAACACCTGGCTGCGGCAGATAGAGAGTCATTTCCGGAGGGTGGGACTGGACCACGTGTCTGCCTGGGGGGTTGCCTACCAGGATCCTGAGCTGTTTCTTCGTGTATTGGGTACGGCAACACACTGTACCAGTGCATGCTCCCCAACTTGGCGTGATTTGAAATTACCAACAGTATGCATTACAAAAACATCCCTTGTCACTATCCTTCAGTTTTAAGGTATTCTGTTTTTTTAACTACATTACCTCAATGTATATAATTGTTTGACTCAATTAAGCTTTGGGCACAAATTATATCCCATAGCATTTTCTGTTTATAGCTTGTTCACATTTTACTTGGAAAGACTGGTTAAAGAAAAAAAAAAAATAAAAGCAACTCATAGTTCTTCGACAATGAAAAAAAAATGTACAGAGTTGTTAATACAGCTTCATTTGAACCCCCACCATTCCTTAGTTAAAAAAAAGGTTGGACCGCCATTTAAAATAAGTATATGTTCCTTGCCCCTTTTTCTTCCTAAAATAGTATTTAGCATGATTAGGATAACTTTAAATTATATAAAATTTGAGGCATTTGCCCTATCAAATTAGACATTACTTTACTGGGATAGGGGATGAGTTGTCAGTTAAACTAATAAATGTTCTTAGGTGGCATACAAGTATACTTGCCTGCATCTCATTCAAACCATCACTACACTTCCATAATTTGATTTTAAATTAATATAATGCGAGGCTTAAGTGGCTTGTGTTTTAATGAGATAAATAGGAGTACATTAAGGGCAAATTGTGTTTTGACTCACTCCTTCATAAATCCCTGTGGGAGAGATGGGCATAATCTCAGCACTTTTAATGATGCAATTTATATGTGAAGGGACTTGGATCTGGCAGGCTTTTCACTCTCTTTAAGCTGCCCAAACAATCTAGGCTGCTTCTTTGTGCTGTCATTTGATTGTGAGGGAGGAGGAGGAAGATGTCACAGTTTGCAAGAGGAGGATGCAGCTGATAAGAAAATTTCTATTACTGTCTGTCTGCATCCCACTGTGTGTCACTGTATCTTAGTAATTCTTGTATTCAGATACAACATTCTAATATCTCAATTCTAGCTTCCACCTACACTGTTTATCTTTGCCATTCATTTTTATTAATAAAATATATGACTTACCCTTGTTAATAGTATTTTAATGGAGTTACAAGTTAAGTGATTGTTCTGTTTTACAGATAGGTTTGGTTGATCAAAACAGACTGAATTAAATGATTTAAAATTTTCATTGTAAAGTTGGGCATTGTTGACATTGTAAGTACACCTTGCTGGAACACTTCACAGTAAGAATGCCAAGTATATCATGACCTAAATGCCAGTTTTATAAATAACTTAACTTCCAAAATAATAATTATTCCAGGAATATTATTTGGCATCAGAGAAGAATGTTTTTCTTCCTGGTTTATGTTAACGGGCCTCTATAGGGTGGTCTAACCCTGTACATGTACACAGGGGCTTCAGGATTGTAGGGAAACCTTAGGCAGCTATGGGGAGCTGTGAAACATAGAGCCTGGAAATAATTCAGATTGGCCAAGGTTTAACACTAAATTGACTTTTAAATTCCCTTCTACTCCTCAGTTCAGTGAACTTGAAGTTGAGAGCAAAGGATTTGCCTAAAAGGGCAGAAGAGAGGCGAGTGTGGTAATAGAGATGAATATGAGAGGTCTTAGTGTCTACAAATGGACCAAACACCCATCAAGCAGTTACTGACAAACCTTTGGGGGCATAAGTGTCTTTATTTATTATTATTTTACTTTTTCTGTATTAACCTAACCTTTTTTGCATTTATTCAGTGTGTAACAAATAAACTTTTCTCGCTCATATTGGCTACTTTTATGTTCTTTACCAGACAGCTTTTCCAGAAATGAACTGGGACAATAAAATGGATTTTTCTTTTAATTAGTCTCTCTCAATCCGTTCCTCTTACAAGCAGGCTTTGGGTTTGTATAAAACATGCAGCAAATTAATCATTTGTTAAACACTTTCATAAAAGTTAATTTACAGTTTTAAACTAATTAGGTAAACATTAAAAAAAAAACATATTTCAGAGCCAGTTCCTTCAATTTGTTAGCTCAATCATTTCAGGGGTCATCAGAGAGATAAAACGGTCTTGACGGAGGCACCGACGAATGGTCTTTTCACAATCACAGTTATAATAATCTTCCAACAGGCAATATACATTTCTCATTTTCATGGGCACAAGGAATTCACTGGTGTACCCCAAACATGTGGCTTCTAAACTAGTGCGCTTTCATGAAAACAGTAACTCAAAAAGGGACCTGTTATAATGTGAAAAGACATAAGCATGGCTCTTTTTATTCCAGCAATATAGTTTTTCAGATCCAACTGTTAGACTGCTAAAATCTTTACTGTATATCCATCTTCCCTCTCCTGCTGGGGCTGCATGAATCTAGGCATGGCAGCCATCAAGTATTCTGAGCTGTACCCTTTCTCACCCTCTCAAATTTTTTGGAGGGGTGAAATATGATGGCTGAAAAATAGCATTAATTGTTCAAGAAGAAGGCATCGACAAACAATTTTTCAGCACAAAAAAGGTACAAGGACTTGAGTCTTTAAAAGTGCATGTTTAATTTGCCCATTAGAAAATGACAAAAATTATTGTACCCAACTATTGCATTGTTTTTAGTGTCTTTCCTTTTTTCTCATGGAACCATTCAATTCAATGTGACTAGGACTGCACAGATGCACAATAAAGATACAGCTAAATGTTAACATGCTAACAGACTTCAAGTTAGTTGTGGCTTTGAAAAATAAACAAAGCACTGCTTTAAGCCAGGAGAAAGGATTTGTTGAAGATACTCAGAGTAAAGTAAAAATTAAATCAGGAGAAGAGCCTATAATATTACAGAGGACCATGAAAGAAGAAGCAGGACCATAACGCATAAGAAAAGTCTAAGGGTACATATTTATCCTTGACAAGTGCTCCCTCACTGGTAATAAAGGATTCATCCAAATCCCTTCAATATGGGCCATTTACTAATTCTCAGATACAAAACTAGTACAGAATCAAAATTACAGGTTACATGGAATTGTGGCAATCAAAATTTTCCTAAACAATTAAACTAAAATTTCTTATCATAATGCAGTTTAAAATAATATCATAATGAGTTTAAAACATTTCTTTGAAGCTCAAGAGTCTATTAATAATAATTGAATAGAACAAATACTGAGTGAAGCCACTATGTCTATTCAGGTTAAACACAACTGATTTACAAGAAGACCAATAAGTGTTAAATGTCATTTTCGTTTAGAAGAGAACAACCTCCTTCTCACTGTGAAAACAGATTTTGGGGTTTAAAACTAAGGAAGCTGTACTTAAAATCAGATCCCTATAAAGATACAGAGCCCTACGGTTTAATTGCAGTTCATCTTGATCAAATACTCATTTCTGTTCTTATTTTTCGTACACAAAATTCAACAATTTCAATAATAAGATGCCCACCATTACTGATTCTTTAAATAGCTGCCTTTATGATAATCAGAGAACAAGATGACTAAATGAAGAGCTATGTGTCACATAAGTGATTTAAAATTATAACCTTTACGTCTAAATTCTACTACAGCTTTATTAAGTCATAACAAAATAAACTTTCTTTACACTGGTTTAAGAATTTAAACATATTGTGTGATTTTACTACAGAATAGGTTGCGTACAGCTCTGCCTAAGAAAATATTTCTTAATACTACAGCAATTGTAAATATTTTATCCTTGATCTGTCAATGTGAGATAACCGCAGCAATAAAAATAAAGATTGTATAAATGTACAAATTACAAGGAATTATATTTCTTTATTCTTTAGCCACATAGAAATGTGTTAATTAGTGGTCGATATGGTACGTACACCTGTATGACTGGGATGGAATCAGTGGTGAGTGACCACGCAAATAACAAATTTAGGTCAAGGTCGTGATAACCGTTATTATTCCTAAATCATCCAAACTGGCATATCTGTTAAGCCTGAATAACTATAAAGCACATGAAACAAAATAACTAAAAAGATATTAAGATAAAAACCATTTTATCTAGATAAAGCAAGGTAGCATACAATACAATTCTATCTTCATTTGAGCTACTCTTTTTCATTAAACAGCCTAGATAATGTACCATAGGATCAAGTGATCTCCTGCTTTTATTCATTGTTTGGATTTTTTCTCCAGTCAAACAGCTGAAACCAACTTGTTGTGCAAAAGATGAGCAAGATAATTAGGGATTTCACCAACCATTTTTTAGGACATTCAACTTCAAAGACTTTGTGTTATTCACTGGTTGCAGTTTTATCTTTATGCTTAGCACGGATAAATCAGACAAAATGGTGGCGCATTTAGCAAATATAAACACATAACAGTATTTGTGAAGTCAGTTTACTTGGTAACAAAAAGAGATTTTATAAAAGGTCTCAATCATTATCTGTTGTAAAAAAAAAAAAAATCATAAAACCTCAACTAATTGTTAAAATATGAGTAATTGGCAAATATTTAAAGGACACAAGTCAGTCACCCAATATTACACAACTATGTCCTCATATTTTCCTTAAGTTCTGAAACATAACTAAGACCAACAGATACTAGCTCCATGTGAACATGAACGGGAAAAACTGGTTCAAAGATGGGTGAATGGACTTTTAAAACACTTCTTGGAAGAGCTGCTAAATTAAGTAAAGAAAAATAAACAGAAGAAAAAAACACTGCACTATGTTCATCATATTTAAAGCATGTGATTTGAAGCTGAAGCTTGGCACTCAATGTGTAAAAATGTGGGCAGAGAAAACAACTGTGCAGAATGCCAATGTTTACTACTTAAGTTAAATTCTAACTTCCTGGTTGAGATTCACAATTATAACACCAACGGAAAAGTTATTTGTTAACCACAAAGTCCATAAAAATCTTAACAAGCTTATTATAAGTTTGTTCCAAATGTTCAGACTCTTTACTTACCCTTACTAGGAATGCATCATCACAACCTTGTAATGCTTATACAACATACTGGTTTGGTTGTAATAAGGGCATAACCACTGGCAGGAAGAGCCTATTACTCAACTGTAATTTGATAATAATCAGTAATAAACATATTTTAATTATGATGAACAAGTTTTATTGTAGTTGTGCTAGAACCATCTGCCAATGAGATAGGGGTATATACAAGTAGTATTAAGTAGCCATAGCCATGAAAAGATTTTCTTATATGTGGCACATGCTTGTTAAATTCAGATTACATTTTGCAAGAACAACAGAAAAATCACATTTTGGATAAAAGATGTGTTAGAAGAAAGTTTTATAGTGCAACACACATCACAATGTGTTTTTCCTTCTAAAATTGTTGACTTAAAATATGAACTCAATTTAGAAGTATAACCCTCATAGAAAGAGCTCATTTTCAGAAAATGTTAAGGCTAACCTAAAAAAAATACAAAACATAGTACAGTATTTAATTATAGTCTTGCAGAAAATGTTTTCTGGTGCTTGGAAAGTAAAATATTTGAAGATTGCTTTCCAAGTTGCTATGCAACTGGCTGCAATATTACACATCTCTATAACAACCCAATCACAAGTGCAAAGTGTTCGCAACTGATCTAAAAAAGAAACTACATAGGCACGAACTTACACAAGACATGGACTTGTGGTATTTCTCTAGACAGAAGTGAAAAGGAGCATGCAGCAGTACAAGGAAGTCTTAAGTTATACTTTCATACAGTTTGCTGGGCTGTGGCTCTTTTTGTTTTGTAATCTTCGTAATAGAGTTAATGGTACACAAAAGATGCACAATAGTTAAATTCTGCACAATATACAGGGTGTTTCAAATTTACTGCAATGAGAGACATACTAAAGCCAAGGCAGATTGTTTTTCCTAAGAGGCAGAGACACAGGCAAGAAGTTTGAGAAAAAAAATCACTTTTTCATATTTATAGCCCTGTAAACTAGTGTCTTTAGCATGAATGGGGAACAAAAGAGAGATACTAGCATTTTAGGGTTAAAATTTTAATAAGCAAAATTAATAAGATGCTTGCAAGTAGACACATACACAGATATATGAAAGAGAATTAGTAGCTTGCCTTAATACATGAATGCTTTGAGATCTGCTAATTCAAGAAGTCATTATGCTGGCTTTAGTGTCTGAATCAAAAAGTATAACTATTACAGTATAAAGACTTTGAATTGAATAATATTACTGACGCATTTGCTCTCAAGTGGTGGGCTAGTTCTATTTTCTGAATAATAGAACTGATGGTAGCTTCTGCAATTTAATGTGAGGCATTATAAAGCTGGATTAACTCTCCACAGCACACAAAAAATGTTACAGTGTGGCATTCTACAACTTTATGAAATCTTTTGAGGATTGTTTTCTCTAAATCTAGACCCTTTGTAATATAACTATCTGTACCAATCAATGAAATGTAACACTGACACTCCTTCATAACATATTTCTGAACATCACAAAAAGCCAAGTGATTAAATTCCATCAGAATTCATTGGTTTCAAAGGTGTTTTAGCAATTCTAAAAATGGTACTTTCATTTTAGGCAGTGGTCAAAGAAATATTCTCAGAATTGAAGTGTGTATAAGTAAAGTAACAGCCATTATTTACAATAAATTAAAAGTTCATTAATTTGCTTTTGGAAGGCTCAGTCATGCAGGGGTTAGTGGTACCAAGATCTGGCTTCTTCGTTCAATGGTTGCTAATTATGCAAAATTTGCAAGTTCTCCCCACTTCTGCTTGAATTTTCCTCCTATGTCTCTAACCTATACATGTTAGGCTAACCAGCAACTTCAGATTGGCCTTGTGTGAGTGAGTGAGATAGCCATCAGTGCAGAACTTGCAAGATCAAGTGGAGAAAGTTATGTTAGTATAGACCGGGGTGTCAAACCCAGTGCAATGACTGTAGGGTTTTAATCCTGCGTCCGAGTAGTGAGAAAAGCGCTATATAAATGTAAAGAAATTTTATTATTATCATATTACTAATGCTCATGGAACATACTATGATACCTTGACAATAACTGACATGCATTTTAATGGATTCATGTTTTTCTTTAACCAGCTAACAAACAATAATGAGATCCAAAGCTAGCCAACAGATGACCAGGCTAACTAAGACCTCAAACAAATTTCAGACAATAATCAGTCTCAATAAATTATTTGAAAAGAAATAAAGCGTTTTAGAATTATTCACTTACTAAAGTCTGTAAAGCATTTGGATGGTGAGATCAAAAAAAAGAAATTCAATTTTGTAAATGACTAGCGTTTTTCATTCTAAAATCCATACATTTTTCTACGAATTGTCTTTCGTCCACACTATCCCGATGTTTTCTGATCCGTAACAACAAAGACTTTTAAAAAGATTCTCCAGAGCTTTCAATTTCTGAAAATGTAATGCCGGCATTTTGGTGTTAATGAGAGTAAACATCCATGCATCATCCAACCCGCTATATCCTAACTACAGGATCACGGGGGTCTGCTGGAGCCAATCCCAGCCAAAAAAGGGCACAAGGCAGGAAACAAACCTCGGGCAGGGCGCCAGACCACTGCAGGGCACACACACACACACACACACACACACACACACACACACACACACACACACCAAGCACACACCAGAGACAATTTAGGATTGCCAATCCACCTGACCTGCATGTCTTTGGACTGTGGGAGGAAACCGGAGTACCCGGAGGAAACCCATGCAGACACGGGGAGAATATGCAAACTCCACGCAGGGAGGACCCGGGAAGCGAATCCAGGTCCCCTAACTGTGAGGCAGCAGTGCTACTCACTGCGCCACCGTGCCGCCCGAGAGTAAACATGGTTTTCCTAAAATGATACTCTAATTGCGCTCCGATTAGTTTGTGTTTATTTTATGGCCCCTTCCCTGATTGAATCCGGCTCATTACAATGGCTCATTCCCTGATTGGTCACCCTACAAAGAAAAAAACTTTTCAACACAGCAGGCATACAGGAGATGCTGTCCATGGTTCTTGTTGTGCTTTTTACCTGTATGCATTTAAGTTGTGTTCTGTAAAGATTCAATGCTGCATATATGTGTAAAAAAACATTACTTATCAGTTGCTACACTTTTGCAGTAAATTCCATGGCCAGCGGTTTTACTGTAATAATGAAAGATTCACAGCCTCTTAAAAAAACTATTGTAAATAACTTAGTTAACAGCCTCTAATCAATGTTTATTACTTAAACTTAATCTGTTCAGTAAGAAGGCACAGATTCCACAGCAAAATGAATAACAAGATGATTAACAAAGTGATTAGATGTAGAATGCAGCCAAGCTCAGAAGCATACATAATACAGACACGAAAGCTCAGCGCAGTAAAGTGAAGATATAGGCACACATACGCACAGTTATTTATTTCCTTTCTCTATTAAATTATAATTACATATGTTGTTTGGTAAAAGATGCACTCTAATAACTGTGAATTGCTTGTAACCAATGATCTCCCGAATGAACACAGGGCTAAACACTTTTGTTTTATTACTATTAAACTGTTGCTATAACATTTGCTTTGTTTTTATTTAATGACAAGATGATAGTGCTCAGTTCGGAAGACTTTAACTGTAATCATTACATTAATGTGACAAGGAGACAGTTCACTCCCGCTTCATAAAGAATCTATTTCTTTTTCTATGGTTTGAATGCACTATTAAAGCCCTATGCAAGCTGATTGTTTAAAAAATGCATAAAGCATAAGTATAGATGAGCGCATGTCAGTGCAGGTGATGGTCTACGTCATAAGTTTTCAGTCATTTCAGTATGGACACGGATATTTTTATAAACTACTTGAAAACTCCAGCGTGGACGGAGATCATTTTTATTTAAAAATGAAAACATGCTAGTGTGGACTGCATGAATTAGCTGGTCGTTGGTTTAACTTGAATTTCTTTATTGTTTGGCTGCCAGTTAAGGTAGAAACAATTAGGCAAATGTTTTACTATTAAAACAAAATAAGTATGGCAAATCAGCAGTAGTAATTAGTTACTAATTTAGAAAGTGGCTGAAATGAAAACCAGTAGCCACTGCTGTGTTCCAGGATCTGAGTTTGACATTCCTGGTAGAGACTGTGAAAAGAGTAAAAATGTTAATTTATTAGCTTAATTCTAAAATAGGGCAAAACAGAAAAAAATGAATGCCAAAGTAAGAAAAAGAAATACATATAGTATTCTGAAAGCAACCAAAGAAAATTAGCATTGTAATTGGTAATATTAAATTTACTTTAGAAAAGAAAATGATTAAATGAGTTCAATTTTTAAAATTATTAAGCCATCTGAATAGGACTATTACTTTGATACATATTAAAAGATAAAATACAGGCATTACAAAATAGAAAAAAGCTTATTATCTGTGTAACTGCTGAACCAGAAAGCGACAGTCATTTTGCCTTTATCTCCACAAAAGCAATTAATTTAAAAGTATCTATTTTTATCTATACTACAAACTGCTCAGTTGCCTGCAGTTAATCATTAATCATAATCTGTGGCAAGTCACCTTAGCTGTATCTCAGATTTAATGGCAAGGAGATCTTATGCGAGTTTTGCATAAGCATTACCATCTGTCACATCCTAATTTTCAGATTTATAGTAAATTACTGGGGTTGACACATCCATATCATCTGCAGGTGCAAGCAATATTTTTAGGAAATGGGTTCCTCTGCTCCTTGCAAGATATTATTCAGTCAGAACAGTGAGGCTAGTGACAAGTCTGTGACTTTTTTGGACATAATAAAAACACAATCCCTGACCTTTGTAAAATGGACACTGAAGTTAATAAAGCACTTGAGAAACTCAAAATGCAGTTCCATCACTTGACATTTAACACTGATCTATTAAATTCCATGCTTATGATTATTATGTAACTCAATACATGCCAAACATTTAATGAAATGGTACCCCACTTATTTTCTGCAATCAGTACCCCAGTACTTTAAAAATGGATAAACAATTTATAAAAACTTAAAAAAGAGCTTCCATCTCAAGCTTGGAAAGTTATGGAGTCTTTTTAATAGAATACAAACATACACAATTAGAAGAACAGACAAAAACGGACATTAATGATGTAAGAAAAAGAAAAAAAAAAACAAATACTGTACAAAAGGCCAAAAGCAATACATTTACATTTTTAAAACGATTCAATTTTTAAACCATGACAATGAATTTTGAACTTTCAAAGACATTTTAATGTTCATTTTACTAATGAAAGCAAAAAGTATTCAAACCCTGGCTTCAATTGTGGTCAAGGATGGTGCACTGTAAGGACTACAGTACTGCCACATAGTCTTAGAGGAAAATAAAATTTATAAACAAGCCAACACACCAACCCACACCACACGTGTAATCAATAATTAACATACTCACTTCCGTTTACTTCCACTATAAACTGCTTGCATCCGTTTTAGTTCTTCTAAATCATGAAGACCTTAACAACTCTTAGGCTGACAATTGTTAATCATTTAAGTTAAATTCCACTGGATGAATTTTAGCATTGCAGTTGAAGAATAAACCCAGTAGATATATTTACAGTTGATTTAGCTGGAGAAGGGGAAGTATTCACCAAAACTGTATCATGCGTAGGATAGTTGCCATATTAAAGCTTTTCAAAATATTGAAGCAATGTACAAAAGGCAAATCCTACAATTAAGGCACCTGTGTCAGCTGTTAAAGTTGTAAAGCCGGCTATTTTTGTACTTATCTGGGAAAAACAAGACATGGTTCTATCTG
This sequence comes from Polypterus senegalus, assembly GCF_016835505.1. Classification (NCBI taxonomy): domain Eukaryota; kingdom Metazoa; phylum Chordata; class Cladistia; order Polypteriformes; family Polypteridae; genus Polypterus; species Polypterus senegalus. The sequence continues at coordinate 266,801,151 of NC_053154.1, forward strand.
ATCTTGTCCAAAGCATGACTGCCTTTGGGCTTACGTAATACGTCATAGGTTTTACTGCTTGTTCCTGTAGTATTATTTGATAAAATTTCTCTTGTAGGTGGAGTTACATATTTAAGTTTGGCAGAAGATGAGAACATACTGTGTCATGTGGACCAACAGCAGCTTGCATACACCCCCTCCCTGTTCAAATACCACAGGTGTCTGATATTCACTAGTGATGGAATTCTGAAAGCAGCATGGACAGAATGTATAGAGAGGCCTCCCAATCCATCTGCATTTCATACCCAGCTATCCTGGCTGTAGCTCACAGCACTCTAATCAATATAGCAGTAGATCCTCTGTGCAAGCCTATGACTGTAAATGATCCAAAGCAATATAGGTAAAACCTATAGAAATCTGGTAATTCAGACAATATCTATATATATACTGTATATATATAACTCACTAAGGCAAGACACCCATTTTAAGCACGCCAGAAGGGGCGTGGAGTCACTAAGCCGCCGACAAGTAAGACACCTATGGCGCACGCAGGAAGGAGCCACGCTGGAGGTAAACCGCCATATGCATGCAGCGTGTAAAACGGTTTGCGAGGGGTATCCCATGGGATCCTTAAAACAATCCTTTACAACTGAGGTTAAAACAAAATGAAGTACGCAGTCTTTAAAAAACGAGTTTTCAGTTACGACTCACGACCGCATTCACCATAGCAAACTGTTTTACACGCTACATACAGCAATTCGCATCTGTGACAAAAATGCGTCTTCTTAGATGCTCCTGCATGAACACGGAAAGTCTACGTGAGTCACAGGTGCATCTGGATTGTGCAAAGACGACAACGACTCAAGTGATGAGTTGGAGGTGGGCACATGACCGATGGTAGTCCGCCAGTTTTCAGTCATGGACGATTGTGTGTTGGTTCGTTCCGTGCATTGTTACAATGCTACTTTTCTTGTTGATTTATTACATTACCGATATTTCAATTGTTAACTTTCTCCCTGTGCTTAAAAATCATTAAAAAACCGGCCTGATTTTGCGGCGTATGATACGCCGCAGGTTGGCTAGTATATCATAATGTTAAATAATATAGACGTTCACAGTCATTAAATGGTCAAGTAATCACAAACCAGTGAAAGTCCAAGCCATTCTTTCACCCCATTATAATTAAATAAAACAGACAAATATACCTACAAGCTATTTTTATCCAAGTCACCTGGCAATACAACATTTTTGTAGAGGTATACATCATATTTAAAGCTGAAGTAGTGATGTACATTTATATGATGTACTAGTACTAATGTACTGTATATACTCTTTGATGGTTTAACCTCTGTTTCCCGAGTTCACCCATGTTGGCTGATATCCCCCAAATTCTGGGGGTATTGGTGTGGAAGCTTTGACATGCAAATGCCCATGTTGACCCATCCTTAGCTGGTCACCTTTAAAGACATGCAAGAGGGATAATGACCTTCTAATGAATAGTTTATATAAACTGCAAATATTAATGAGTACTGATAATACCAGATTTGCTGTATTGTAGATATCATAAATGTGTACCGGTTGACATCGCACTATGTTTGTACCACTGTTTGTCATTGCACTGCTTGCATACATGCACAGGGTGGCACGGTGGCGAGGGCGGCATGGTGGCGCAGTGGTAGCGCTGCTGCCTCGCAGTTAGGAGACCCAGGTTCGCTTCCCGGGTCCTCCCTGCGTGGAGTATGCATGTTCTCCCCGTGTCTGCGTGGGTTTCATCCGGGCGCTCCAGTTTCCTCCCACAGTCCAAAGGTCCAAACAGGTTAGGTGGATTGGCGATTCTAAATTGGCCCTGGTGTGTGGATGTGTTTGTGTGTGTCCTGCAGTGGGTTGGCACCGTGCCCAGGATTGGTTCCTGCCTTGTGCCCTGTGTTGGCTGAGATTGGCTCCAGCAGACACCCGTGACCCTGTGTTCAGATTCAGTGGGTTGGAAAATGGATGGATGGCATACATGCACTTTATGTTTTAATGTGTAGCTTTTTCTGTAGTCCTGTGTTCTATTTAGCACCATGGTCCTGGAGGACCGTTGTTTCATTTCACTATGTACTATGCTAACTATATATGGTTGAAATGACAATAAAAGCTACTCGACTTAACTATAGGACCAATATAATGAATGGTCTAGTGACATCACACTATATATGGTAACTAATAACATAAAAACCATAAGATGAGATTTTAAAATACAAAGTAATTCTGTTATTTCCCCAACCTTTAATGAAGAATAAAAAGAACAGTTTGTCATTTTTACTCACACTCAAACTATGACTGCTGAGCTGTTCTTCTGTTATTTCATTTTTGTACCGATAAGGCACATTTAACTTGTGTTTATTCAGACACATATTTATTCTGCCAAATAGTACATACCAGATAGTAGAAAATAACAAAATTAATATTGACTACTGTACAATACAGCCATTCATTTTTCTGAACATATAAAAGTTTTCAATTCCTTCTTTTTAAAGCAATAAGGTGAATGTTTTGTCATGTATTCCTGTTGTTGCTGCACGTAGTGTCTTGGAAGAAGGTGAGCATTTAGTTCACATGCTCCTCTAGACTATAATGTAGAAATGTTCATGAAAACTCAATTAAACTTTACTGAAAAACAGAAACTTCTACAGACCCATCAAAAGGTTTAAAGTGTAGTCATCAAAAGTACTTAACAGCTATTCAAGTATAAAATGAAATCAACTTAAAGATACAAAACAAGAAAAAAGAAAAATCTACCTTCTGCAAGTAAAACAAGCTGCAGGCAAACAAATGAATAAAAAGTGGCACAAAGAAATGAAAAATGCTGAACAATAGCTCGGGGACAAAATTCAAAGGCACATACAAAAGGCTTACCATCATATTCTCAAAGCACTGTTTTCACATTGTATGGCGCTCAAGTAGAATGTGTGAAAGAAGTAATTCCATATAAATGTGTTTGCCTTCATCGTAAAATCTTATATACCTATGAGAGACTGAAAACATGCTGTAGTGCACATCAAATTCCATATCACAAATACAATAGGAAGTACACCACTGTAAACAAAACAGGCTAAGACATGGGGTGAATTTAAGCTAAATAATTTATCTTACGATAATGTGTTTTAGAAAATTCAGTTACAAGGTCCTGCAGTCATACTATATGTCTGAAGAACCTGCTAATAGCACTGAGAGCATGGCTTAGCTTAAACCTTTCTCATATAGCACAACTGCATTTTGATCCATAATCAAGCATAGATCTTCAAAGTTCATGAATGCAATGCAATGCAAATTGTCTTGTTTCCTCTCTTATTGAGCTAATTACATTTAATTACAGGTAAGTTAATCTATGTGAATCCAACTGTTCATTTGGTTGACTTTTATCCTAGTGTTTAATGGTGCAACTGATTCACTGAAATAACCTTCAACAAACAGCAATACTGAAGTAAACAGAGAAAAGAAAAGAGTCAGGTGAGTGAAGCCCTTGTCCAGAAATCCTGCTTTTCGGTCACTTGTCAATAAACCAGTCAAATTCTCATTTCAATACAGCATGAAGCCACTTTTCTGAATATCTAAATTCCAAGCATTTCATAATTACAACTTTCTTTGTTCATTTCAGTGCAATTTTACATATTTTCCACTGACAAGCTCAGAGTACTATGAAGATTTACAAATATAATTAAAAAACAAGAACACAACGCCACATGTGCACAAGCATATATTCAGATGAGGTGCATTGGTATCAGGAGGTTGCCAGAGAAAGGAAATCAACAGGATGGCACATGGCAAAGAAAAGTTCCATACCAAAGTTCTGAGAGAGAGAGAGAGAGAGAGAGAGAGGGGTATCATACCAGTGTTGGAAGGCAGGGGATGCTAGGGCCAGTAAGCAAAAGTGCAAGAAGGTGAGAAAGCAACAGCCTAGGTAGAAACATGTAACCTTCCCACAGGAAACTGCAGGGCAGCCAGTCTAGCAGATGGTAGGGATATCTGACTCACTGTTTAGAGCAGCGGTTCCCAAACTTCTTTTAAGGTACGACACACTTTTAGGTAAGAATTTTGTCTGTAACCCCTACACTGTCATACTCAACCCTATTTGTACACAAATAGCAGATGGCCAGCAGAAAAATAGTTATCAAATAATAGAAAAAACTGGTGTCACCTGTTACCTAGTAGCACAATTTGCTTTTGTTCTTCATGTTTCCTGGACTTTTTTTTTTACCACGTTCAAGAAAGTATATACTAATAATTTTTAATAGCTGCTTCGTTGCTCGATGGCACTGGAGTGTTCTAGAAATTTCAATTCAGCTTTATTTATATAAACAGTGTAGTGCAATGAGGCATCATTTCCATGCTATGCTGGAGAGTGACAAGTACAATATCGAATATTCAACGATAAGTATAAACTATTTCATAAAAGATGGATATATTTAAAAAAGAACATCATTGGAACCTTCTCCGTCTGGCAGTGACAAGGATAAAAAGAAAAATAGATTGTACAACGATGAATATCTCAAATATGATTTTTACTGTTATTTCCAATAATCCCCAGTGTGTAGTTTGTCAAGAAGTATTGTCAAAAGAAAGTATGAAGCCATCAAAGCAACTTCAACATTTAAATACCAAATCTCCAGACAAAAAAGACAAGACTGTGGAATTCTTTGAAAGAAAGCTAAACTACCTCCACAAGGAGCAAGCCATTTTTACTTCTGCAACCACTACTAATGAAAAACCATTACTAGGAAGTTATCAAATTGTGTTTTGCATTGCAAAACCCAATAAGCTGCATACAATTGTAGAAAATCTGATTTTACCGACAGTTGTTGACATGGTGCAAATAATGGTTAGTGAAAAAAGAGGCTGACAAGCTCAAATCAATACCTCTCCTCAATAATATGACCCAAAGAAGAATAAGTGATAAGGCAAAAGATATTCAAACACAAGTTCTTGAAAATATTAAGAAGTGCAAGTACTTCTCGTTACAGATGGACAAATCCATAGATATTTCTAACTCTGGGGGCAGCGACTGCAGTGAGATGCAATCTGGTTTGTACCTCTTGTCATTATAAGTGGCGGTCCTCCCAGGCGAATGTTGCCATAGGAGCTTCAGCTACATGAATGTATTCAGCTCCATGATCACATGGGAAGCAAACAGCAGGGGACCGATCAGCTGATGCTGGTACCTCTCTTTCGTGGTCGCTCCCATACTTTGGGAAACACTGGTTTAGAGTTAGAGAGCTTACCCATGGAGGTCTGGAAAGCAGTTGCTAGATCATGTGACTGCTAGGTGCTAATAAGGGGATGCTACTTGAAAAAGGAGGAGCAAGTTGACAGAGGGCTATTGACACACCAGGACACAAGGATACCAGAAGCTTCTGTAGGGAGTTCTATATATCTGCTGTGGCAGAATGAGAGCAGCAACACACCATGGAATTAAATAACAGGCTTAATTAGCAGCAACAATCAGCTTCTCATTAAGAGATTGGTTGGAGTTTGAAGTCCCAGTTTAGCTTGTCATCTGATGGCTCGTTTCACATCTCATTTCTGTTTGACTGTCATTTAATGAAGAAAAGAATACATTCAGAGGGCTGAATCCTTAAAAACAAAGGAAAAGAAGTTAATTAGCAGTGAAAACTGGTCACTGATTAAGAAAAGGGTTAGAATGAAAACTTGCAGCCACTGCTGCCCTCTAGGCACGAAGTTTAAAACCCCTGGTCTAAACAATCTCAAGTTCACGATATTGTCTGCTACAGACTGAGCTGAAAGAGATGGGTGAAGGAATGGAGGAGTCATGCTGCAGCATCAGCAGTGAGGTGTTCAACTAGAATTCATCACTCTATGGCAGGTAATCAGAACTGAGCATGACCTTTTTATCCCGATGTCATCAACACCCCTGTGAATCAACAGCATCAACTCCAACAGGATAAGCAACTCTGCCTTCATAGCACAAAGAAGGTGGAACTCAACTATTCTAGCTAAAGGCGCTGCTTAACATACTCTGTGTTAAAATAAATGATACAAATGAGGATATAAAGAACAATATGCACAAGAGAACTGACAAAATAGACATCAGAACAGACAACATAACAGGCAAGCTGATTCAGGATATAACAGACCAGAAGCTACATTTAAACAATAATTTTGATGTAAATCTTAAAAATAACCTAGTTAATAATGATGAAAAAATACAGGAAAGTATGAGCAAAATTGATAATAAAATAAGAGCACTTGCTGATCACCTGGAAGAAGTTAAACAAATGTTTACGACTCATATTGAAGAAGCTGAACAATTGACATCCATTGCTGACAAAAAGCAACTGTTGTAGAATCTGAATGCAAAGTGCTTGGTGATAAATTAGCTGCGTTGGATGATAGATATAGAAGGAATAACATCAGAATGGAAGTTCTCTCTAAAAACCGTTAAAGTCCAAACCCACTGAAATTCATAGAAGAACTATTTTCTGAAGTAATTGGAGAGGACTTTAAATCGGACCCTGAGATCTCAGCAGCTTAAGGCATATGTGGATTGAAAGCCTCAAAACTGAAGAGTCAACAAAGTATGGATTAAAGAAAATTTTATTTCAATTTTCAGACAGAAAGAGATTATATTTGAAAATAACCATATTTGTATATTTCTAGATTTCTCATCCTCAACAGATGCCAAATGAGCTGCATTCTACAGCATTAAACAGCGCTTATGAAAAGTTGAAATCAGATACAGCCTCTTGTTTCCTGCTAAACTGAAAGTGGTTGTTGATGGCCGATTCTAAATCTTTAGCTCTCTCTTGAAGAAACAGAAAAAGACCAAAAAAGACTGATTCTAACATCATTTAAAACATGAACACGCATCCTATTGCGTCCTGGTAATAATGAAAAGAAGATTCTGCTTGTAACTTGGTCTATTTGAAATGCAACATTTGCTGTAACTACAGTATATATTCAGTAACTATAATGAAATTCATTCTATTAAATATATGCATATTTTAATAACCATTAAGTACCTAGTAATGTGACGTGTTTTTCCCTCCTAAGGGGACTGTTTAACATCATACCCTAGGTTTATTATATCTGGACTGTATTTTCATAGGATCTCTCAATTTTAGTTTTTACTAAACCACTGCTGGGGGTTTGTTTTGTTTTGGAAGTGCCCTGTCTCATGGCATGTCAGAGGACTGGTACTTTGTGAAGTGTGGTCTAGCCTCACTTAGGGAGGGTGGGGGTGAGCACCCCAACAACTGTATAAGCCAACATATTATTAGGCTTCTTAGCCATAATAGCTGGCAATAGTATGAAATCAAGGTTAAAGCTATTTTAAGGAACAAGGCACTACTTTTACTGAGGATTACAAAATGTCCTCAAAAATTCAGAAGCAGTGTCTCTCTGACCAAACAGTGAACTTTGTAGGTTGGAATGATAATGATGTCAATCACGATCTAAAGAGAAAAAAAGTAGTCTTTCACTTAAAAGCCCAAAATACCAAAACAATAATTTTAAAGAAGATTCACTTAATAAGTAAGGACCAGTTTCGAGTATAAAGAGATTGGATCAGCCAAAGAAGCAGTGGGTCTCTCTGAACAAACAGTGAACTTTGTAAATTACAATGTCAAAGGACTCATTCACAATCTAAAGAGAAAAAAGTATTCTCCCATCTAAAAGACTTAAATGCTACGATTGTATTTTTACAGGAGACTAACTTAACAAGTAAGGACCACTTTTGATTGCAAAGAGACTTGATCTGCGAACTTTTTAACTCCAGCTAAGCAAAGAAAATTAAAGGTGTGGGAATCTTAATACATAAAACAGTCTCATTTGTAGTATCAGACTTAGTATGTGATCCTGAAAAGTGATATGTCATGGTGATGGTTAATTTATTTAAATCTAAAGTAATTTTGATAAATATCTATGCACCTAATGTGGATGACAGACATTCCATCCAAAATGTATTGGCATCTATTCCCAATATGAACACTTATAAAATGATAATGGCTGGAGACTTTAATTGTGTTTTAAATCCAGACCTGGAGTACTAGGGTGTTGTACCATGTTAGCCATTATGAATGCAGTGAGAAGTCAAGCAAAATGACACCTTTTATTACAAACTACAAGAAGACCTCACAGATCTCTACAAGAAGGAACTAAAAAAAGATAGTACGTAGCTTTTCTCTTAACATCAGGGATCATGTAAACAGTTCAATTCCTGAGAACCCCAAAATTGGTTACATCTACATACTTCCTAAAACTCACAAAGAATGGAACCCAGTGTCATACACGTGCGAGTAGGAGGCAGCTAAAGGGCTTAAGTAACGGTAATACCACATCCGATCAGGGGGCGGCGGGGTGCACTGAATGTCTTTCTCAGTTCCCTGCAGACCTTTCCCGAGAAATTCTGCCAGGTTCCGGTGCCTCTGAAGACCTCACTTCCAGCTCAGATGATGTCACTTCTGATGACATCATTCCGGTTCTGGCCCCTATACGGGCTTTTAAAGCTGCCATCTTACCACTAATCAATCAGTTCTGTTTTGGACTCAGTCTTGTGAACAACTCTGTTCTTTTCAAAAAACTTTTTGCAGCCAGAGACATTATAAGGCACAATGTCTGGTCTGTGTTTCTATCACACCAGGAAGGCCTATAATCTCAGGAACTGGTTCCCTTACAGAAAATGTTTCAAGTTGGGTGGAGCACATCCTAAAACCCCTCACCCGCAATGCAACCAGCTACATCCAGAACACCACTGATTTCTTAAAAAAACTGTCTGCTACAGCCCCCTTACCTGAGGGAACCTTACTGGCCACATTGGATGTTGGGGCCCTATTCACAAGCATCCCCCATGATGATGGCATATTGGCATGTGAAACCTATATCAAACAACATGATTTACCCACAGAGTCAGTTATACAAATGATAAAATTCACTCTGACACACAATTTATTCTCATTTGGATAAGACTTCTACTTCCAACAATGGCTTGGCTTCTCACTAAATCCAGACCTGAATATGTCTTAAACATAGAATTACCAGAGCCTACGAAAAAACTCATAGATCCGTCTGACCGTAAATCGCTTCTCACCTCTCCCTCAGCACCTATCGTCCTTTAAATGTGCTATCACATCCCAAACCAGCACACAGTTTACTCAGCTCAAGTCTGTTTACCTGCGTGTCAGTTGCTTGGAGTTGGATAGAGTGAGAAGTCAAGCAAAATCACACCTTTTATAAACACTATATCGTTATTTGGAACACATGCATTTCATGTGTGTTCCATGTCTACAACGATCTATGTCAGGGGTGCCCACACTTTTTCGGCTTGTGAGCTACTTTTAAAATGACCAGGTTAAACTGATCTACCTACAGCACATTAAAAATGCTATATATATATATGAGTATCAGAGGTGGGTAGTAACTAGATAAATTTACTTGAGTAACTTTTTAAAAACATTGTACTTCTAAGAGTAGTTTTACTGCACCATACTTTTTACTTTTACTTGAGTACATTTGTGAAGAAGAAACGCTACTCTTACTCCGATACATTGGGCAACACTCGAATCGTTATTTTTTTTTCCATTAAATATAACTGCAGAAAAACAACATGCGCAATGTCAATGTCGCACCCTAACATGTGTTGTTTTTCTACAGTTATATTTTTGTAGACATGGAACACACATAAAATGCATGTGTTCCAAATAAAAATATAGTCTTTAGAAAAGGTGTGATTTTGCATGACTTCTCACTCTATACAACTCTAACCAACTGAGATGCAGGTAAACAGACTTGAGCTGATAAAACTGTGCGGGGTGGGGGGATGTGATAGCGGACTACTTGCAATTTGCTGCTTATCAACACATTTAAAGGACAAAAGACGCTGACGGAGAGGTGAGAAGCGATTTAAGGTGGGATGGATCTACGAGTTTTTTCGCAGGCTCTGGTAATTCTACTGTTAACTATAGTGGTGATAAAATCTAATACCACAAAAATAGTCTCAATTTGTAATGGATCAGAACTTATATTTAAGAGTTTCCATGGGTCTGGTAAAAGAGCACATTCCTTCTTCTCACCTGTATATCATAGTTATTAATGTATTGATTATTTCTTTATTTATAATAATTTATTGCCCACTATCTAATCTTGCAAGTACAACACAACTGTTATCTCCAGTCATGCCCGTCTGACCTTGGAGCTTCAATCACTATGCCCTAAAAAAAACCCTTGACATTAGCAGAGGAGAAACTTACAAAATTCACCTTGAAACAAATTGATTATTTTTTCAGAGACAAATTCATCCTCAGAGGTCTCTGCAGGAATAATCTAGGAAACTCTGAAGGCATTTTTAAGAGGACAGATTATTTCATATCTTTCCCATATAAATAAATTGAAGACCAAGAAGGCGTCAGAGTTAATCAGCAAAATTACCAGAATAGTTTAAGAATATGCCAAGTTTCCAAATGAGGCACTTTATATGCAAAGACAGGTTCTGCAGTCAGAATTTAACCTTTTGACAACAAAATAAAACGGAACAGTTCATCTTTCAATTGCAACTATCAATACTACATGGAAAGAAGGCAAATAAGATCTTAGCTCAACAAATCCACAAGCAGAAAGTTCACAACACAATTACAGAAATTACCAACACAGATGGAGATAAAATCATTGACCATAAAAATATAACCCACATATTCAGAGAGTACTATAAGTCCTTATATTCTACTCAGTTTAAAGAAGATAAGACACAATCTAATCGTTTTTTTACAAATACCACAGCTAGATAAGTTATGTGCAGAGGAAATGGACAAACTTCTGACAGTGTCAGAACTGTATGATGCTATAAACTCACTCCAAAGTTAGAAAGCAGGAGGCCCTGATGGATACCAAGTGAAATTTTATAAAACATTTTATTTAAAAAAATCCAGATAAGTTAGCTACACCATTAATTAGTGACATTTATGGATGCTAGAGACAACAAAATTTTACCTCAAACTTTTGCTAAACATTAACTACCATGTTTTTTAGGGCTGGGCAATAAATGAAATTAAACCGATTAATTTGAGTTTTTGCTTTAAATCGATTTGAAAAATGCTTAATTCGAAAAATCAGCTCTAATCTAATGCTTCCTCTGTCTCAAGTCATTCAACACAAGTCTGCACCTGTAATTCTCTTAGTTACCACAACTGCATGTTGGCACTGTTTCTCAAAGACCGCCAGGTTTTCACATGTACAGAGTCCTACATGTCAAACAAACACCAGTGAAGAGAAATGGCTGCTACTAATGAGTGCACATATACGGCTGAAGAAGACGCAATAATACCAAAACAAGGGAATGTTACTTCAGTCATAAGGACATGGTTTGGTTTATCGAGGTCAGAAGCACAGGTGGAAGGATATTCCAGATGTGGTGACATTTTATATATCGGTAAAGACATGGTGCCCTTTTATACAGTAGAAAAGACTGGGTTTGTTAGAATGGTAAAAGTAATAGACCCCAAGTATAGAATACCGAGCCATAAATATTTTGTGTTGGTGGCATTGCCCCGTTTGTACAGTGAAACATGGGGGGAATCACCATGCAGCTGGAAAAAGCATTGTTTAATTCTACAACAACAGATCTCTTGACAAGCAGAACCATGTAGCCTTACATGAGCCTGACAGTTCATTATATTAACAATGACTGGGCACTTAAAGGCATTTGCCTCTTATTTTTGAGTTCTGTTTTGTCTTGAGTTCATGTTAATCGCCCAACACTGAAAAAACTCGAGATTTTATTTTTGCCCATATTGCCCAGCCCTACATCTTTTAGAAGAAAAATCAGGACTTATCACAATGCAGGCCAATTTCACTTTTGAACAATGATGCTAAGTTCTAGCGAAAATTATTGAGAAAGTGTTTCCTTCTGTAATATCATAGGACCAAATAGCATTTATTAAAGGCAGACACTTAGCTTCTAATTCTGGCATTTGTTTAATGTAATATACTCTACCTTAAAATCTACCACACAAGAGAATTATCCAACATTGCACCCTCTGTGGCAGACGTGTTTGCTCGCTCCACTCCATGCGTTTTTTTGTTTTGTTTTGTGCTTTTCGCCTTCTCTACAGTGCACAAATGCTTCGCACTACTATCATACAGCAGACAGGCATTGCTGAACATTACTAACTCACACAGTCCCCTGGAATTTACCGGTTTTATACCATCTGAGCTACAGTTCATTATTCGCTCCCGGGAATTCACTGCTGTATTTTTGGCCACTGTTTACATCCCCCCGCGAGCTAACTCCGCGGCAGCGCTCTGCAAACTCCATGACATCATCAGCGCCTAAGAGACAGCTCATCCCAATGCTGTTTTTATTGCAGCTGGCAACTTTAATCAGTGTAATTTATTTATGATCTGCACTTCCTACATCAATGAGCTCAGAGTTGGGAGGCAGACAACAACTTTCTGATGGGGAGAAGTGAACAAAATTTGAGGTATTAGGGGACAAACAGAATGCAAGCTTCTGAACTAAACTGGCAAGCGAGGTAAAGCAGCCTAACAGGTACAGTAACTAACCACAAATAAGACTACAACTTTATGCAGTATAGTATCACTAGAAACAGCTGCAAGACGTCGCAAGTAAGTGGTTTGAATTTCTTAATGAGAAACCTTCCTTTTTAAAAAATAAATGTCCAGTTTTAAAACCAACTGCATCTATGCCACTGTTTCAGTCCTTGAGACTGTACCAGTACAGTACTATTTATTTCAAATCACTGCAGTGTGTAATTTATTCAAGAAAAAAACAGAACTTTCAATATAAGATGAAATGTAATAATAATTTGAATAATTATATAATGTAAGGCACTATAACTTTTCAGTGATCAACTACATAAACAGATTTGTTACTACTTCGTGTGCTTATATACTTACAGCTATGTTTCAGAGTGTGTATTTACATTTACACACTAATCTATTATGTGAAATACTTCAATTTGTGTGTTGCTTTTCTGTACAATTGTTTACAAAAGACTGGAATCAATTTTCTTTTTACTTGAATGTTCAATATATTTACGTATACTGTTTATAAAAGATTGCAGTACTTATTCAAGCAACATTTATTGACATTGGTAACATTTACTGTAATTATACTACCCAAGTAAATTCCTTACTGTTTATTTTACTTTTTTTTTAAAGAAATGTACTCTTATTTCAAAAGTTTGTACTACTTGAAATATTTGCATTTAATAACAAAAATATTGATTATTTGTTGCCATTCATATACATATTTTAATGCATATAGAATTGCCATTTACTTAAAAGCATTTTAATTGAGTTACATTATATTCTTTACTGAGTATCAGAAACAGAATTGAATTTCAATACTTTTCTTAGTATTGTATCATGTGATGCACTTTCCATGTGGGTTGAACTCACAAACAATAAAAAAAATAGTGAGAAAGTGAAAAGGGCAGAGAGTGAGACAAGAGCCAAACCACAGAATGAAACAGACATAAACCAATAAACCAATTATCAAATTTTATAGAGTTTGCTGAGTCAGTCTTGCTGAGGCTATGGTATTAATCAAAGATAATGTTTTTGAGTGTGTAAACTCATTGACACTCGCTGATACCAATCAAACCATAAATACATGGAGAGAAAATGCAAACTCCATACAGACCCCACCACCCTGAGGTAGAAATGAGAGCCCTGCGCAACCACTATGCGTATGCTAAAGCTTCTGAACCAAACTTTCTAAACTTTAACACTATTAAAACTAAATGTACGCTTATAATGTTTGTTCAGTTCTAGTCACTTGATTGCAAGCTATGTATGTGCTGATGATCCCAGGTTACAACAAGCTTTTTTGTCAAATAATGAAATAAGCTTCTTTATAGTGAAAGACTATGAGCAATCAAAGGTGTGACTTTATTCAGTGATTACTGTCAACAATTCACATCTGGGTATCAATATTGTCTAATCTCAGTAACAGCACTTGGAGACCAGATTTCGAGGTGAAATCCAGAAGATTCACCAGTCTCTCTGTATGGATTCCTCCAGTACTGCATTTGAATTTCATCCACCAACTCACTCATTTTCCTCTTTTCAGCTTCCTAACTTCTCAGAAATCTCAGATCTTGTCTGTAAGTCCTAGCCATCTACCTATCAACTGGACCCACTCCCTACAGTTCTGGTCAAAGCCCGCCTCCCTTCTCTGGTCCCTCTTATTTCTGCTATAATCCACTCTTCTCTCACTACTGGTACTGTTCCTTCATCTTTTAAAACTGCTGCAATAACCCCGACACTGAAAAAACCTGCTGCCGATCGACTGATTTCAGTCATTTTTGTCCTATTTCTAATCTACCCCTAGCATTTCCAAAATTCTTGAAAAAACAGTGGCTATTCAGCTTCATTCTCATTTATCTCAAAATAATCTATATGAACAGTTCCAGTCTGGTTTTCGTCCCCTCCACAGTACAGAAATGGCACTTATAAAAATTACTAATGACCTCCTTATGGCAGCTGATTCTGGTTTAATTACTATTCTCATCCTCCTTGATCTGAGAGCAGCCTTTGACACTATTTGTTACACTACTCTTCTCAACAGATTATCTTCGATTGATATGACCCACACTCCACTAGATTGGTTCAGATCCTACCTTTCTGGCCACACTCAGTTTGTTCAGCTTAAAACTTTCATATCCCAACCTACTGCTGTTACTTCAGGTATGCCCCAGGGCTCTGTCCTGGAGCCCCTCCTTTTCATTATTTACCTCCTTCCCCTTGGCAACATCTTTCGTAAATATAACATTAGCTTCCACTGTTATGCTGATGACACCCAGCTCTATCACACTAGCAAAGTATTGCTTCCTTTCCACCCTCCTCACTTATTGATTGCATAGCAGAAATCAAATCCTGGTTTTCTTCAAATTTTCTTAAATTAAATAGTGACAAAGCTGAGGTTCTCCTCATTGGTACAAAATCAACATTATCCAAAACTGATCATTTTTCATTTGTTATTGATAATTCCTCTGTCTCCCCTTCCCCACAGGTTAAGAGTCTGGGTGTCATCCTTGACGGTACTTTATCCTTTCAGTCCCACATCAATAACATCTCCTGGTCTGCATATTTCCACCTGCATAACATTACTCGTATTCGCCCCTTCCTCACTCTCCACACCACTGCTATCCTTGTTCATAGCCTTGCCACTTCTCATCTGGATCATTGCAATTCCTTTTTCTTTGGTCTTTCTCGCAAATCTCTTTATAAGCTTCAACTGGTCCAGAATTCAGCTGCCCGCATCATTACTAGAGCCCCCTCTATTCACCATATCACTCCCATTTTGCAGCAGCTTCATTGGCTTCCAGTTCAGTTCCGAATTTAATTCAAAATTATCCAACTAACTTTTAAGGCTATCCACAATCTTACCCCTCCATATCTGTCCGACCTCCTCCATGTTGCCATTCCCTCCCACACCCTCAGATCCTCTTCCTCCATCCACTTGACTGTCCCCTTCATCCATCTTACCACTATGGGGAGCAGAACATTCAGTTGCTCTGCTCCCCAGCTTTGGAACTCACTAGCACCTGAGCTTAGAAATATTGAATCATTTAAACTTTTCAAATCTAAACTTAAAACTCATTTGTTTAAGACTACGTTTTCTCTTTGATTACAATTGCTCTGTCCGATTTTAACTTCTGTATTTTACTTTTGTTTATAATCTGTGTTTTGTCTACTGTTCGGTGTCCTTGAGTGTTTAGAAAGGCGCCTACAAATAAATAAAATGTATTATTATTTATTATTATTAAAAGCATATGCTGGAAGATGCTGAGCCCCTGGGGCTGAAAAGTTGCTGTAGAGGAAGACAAACAGCAAAGTGAAGAGCACAGTTTCCTTTTAAAATGACTGAATCACACAGGAATGGTTTGCTTTTATGTCTTCCTAAAAACAACATGGGTATGCTGTTTTCATCTATATATGCAATGTCAAGGAATTGCCCGATATATTCGATAACACTTTGCCTTGAAAAATAAACATATTTGTTAAGTTTCAATGCTTTTTCTGTCACAATGGGACCACAGTACCCTTCAACTCCAATATAAAATGCAAAAGAATGCTATGTACTTTTTAATATTTATAGCTGAGATTACCAATTTTATCACCGTATTAAAAATAAATGCCCAAGAACCTGCATTATACTTTCTAGGCATGCTTTTCAAATAAATTACACAGAACCATCCAATAAATGAGCTGCCAATAATAATAAGTTAAGTCACATTTAGAAAGGAACTATTCAACCTTAAATCAGTCTAGGTTAATGACTTAAATGTGAAATAAAAATGAGTCATTTATTTCATTTGGATATACAAATGGGAGACACACCTATCCAACATACATACATATACATCTTCAAACCCACTTAATCCAGTTTAGATTAAGGAATTCCAAAGCCTATCCTGGTGTCATCTGACGCAAGTCTAGAACAACCCTGGACAAGGTGACTCACTCACACTGGGCCAGTTTAGAATGGCCAATCAACCAACTATGAACATCTCTGGAGTTGTGTGAGGAAAAACAGGAATAACTCATGAAGACATGAAGATAATATGCCACTATAAAAACAAATGGGACATAGTGCTGCTGCTTTATCAATCCTATCTACCAATCACCACTTCAGCATGTTATTATTTACATTCACATTACCTATTCATAGAATTCAAGAAAAATCTAATTAGAGGCAGAAACATTACTATACTAAAACACCACTACGTCAAAAGAAAGAAAAAAAAATCATGAAAGAGGGTCCTGTGAAGGAGGATTAGGGAAACTATTAAGAAAAATTGATAATATGCTGGTCTAAAATTTATCAAAATTCCATCCTCAACAGCCCTTAAAATGACATGTAAAATTTTGCAATGACAGAGTTTGCAGAAGAAACGTCAAATATAGTTATCATCCTTAACTCTTCAAGTACTACAATTACAGGATTGATATAATATGGGTAGTAATAAAAGAAAACAAAGATGGTTAAGGGTGTAAAAACGTGTCCTTTTTTAATATTTGCTGATGTGGTGGTTTGTTAAAATATTCTTAAAGGTAAACAAAATATTTTCATGAGCACCACGCATTAATAACAACAGAAACTCTAAAGCAAGTAGCTGCAAGCAGATTGCAGTAAAGCTGCAAGAATTGGTGAAAATTACAGTGACACATCTGAATTCTCCATAGTTATAAAATGCTGACAGCAGACACCTTTCTTCTAGTGCCTTACATGAATAAATTCAGTGTGGACTGAAGCTGTTGTTCAAGTGTGATGATTGTTTCCAGCTTATAAAAGCATCAAGTTGCTCAGTTTTAAGTACCAATATGTGGTGCCTAAATCCAAGGTATGACTAACAGATGTAATCTTCTCTCAAGCACACTTATACACTTTCCTAAGAAACCACTGAAGCCAATTCATTGATCCTCTGTTTCTGAAGATTTGGACTGCACCACCACCCCAACAGCCCACTTGAGAGACATGATAAGCCCGACCATCCATGTCTCTTCAAAATCTTCTAAGGCCTGATCTCATCGAAAGCAGTACAGCAGTTGTCACCTGTTGTTCATTTAGTTTTAAGATTACATTTTAAAAAAAAAAAAGGCTTGAAAATAGTTTTTAATTTTAGTCATAACTTGCATCACTTAATTAAGCAGGTGGCACAGTGGTTAATAACTGCTTTTTCATAAATCTAGTGTCCTTGGTTCAAATTTTGCTTGCTCTAGTTTACTTTGCATAATTTACATGCTCTTTCATGGTAATTTTGTTGGTTTTCCTCCCACCTTCTAAAGACCTGTGTGTTAGGCTAATTGGCAATTCAAAAATGGCCCTATGCAAGTGTGCCAATGAATAGGCACTATAATTTACTAGCAGCGTGCTGAGTATTGGCTCCTGCTTCGCACGACCTACTATTGTAATAGGTTCTGCTTCCCAGAATCCCTGCAATGGAATAAGTTGGTTTAAGAATGTTTAATTCATATATAAAATCCAAACAATATTTGGTGCGACTCCGCTTTGCATTCAAACCAGCATCAGATCTTATAGGAACACTTGCACAAAGTTAGGGATTTTATAGGATTATAGTCAGGTGTATGATTAACCAGTTATACCAAACAGGTTCTAATGATCATCATTTTCATATGTAGGTTGAAACACAGGCATTAACTGAAACATAAACAGCAGTATAGGAGGCTTAAAAGTGAATGAGAAACAGCCAAACTCTGCTACCAAGTTGAGGTTGTGGAAGACAGTTTTATGTTATAGAAGCACAGCAACAGACATAAGGTAGTTAATACTGTATCAGCATGGTCCCTCCCTGGCGAAGATTTCAAAGCAGACTGGGGTTTCAAGATGCACTGTTCAAGCTCTTTTGAAGAGGCACACAGAAATGGGCCACACTGAGGACCATAGAGGCAGTGGTCAGCCAAGGAAGCTTAGTGGGGCAGATGAAAGACACGTCATGCTTACTTCGTTTGAAATCGGAAGATTTCCAGCAGAGCCATCTGCTCAGAGCTGGCAGAAACCTGTGGGACCCTGATACACCCATCTACTGTCTGGAGAAGTCTGGCCAGAAGAGGTCTTCATGGAAGAATTGTGGTCAAAATGGCATACCTCTGATGTAGAAACAAGGTCAAGCAACTCAACTATGCATGAAAACATAAGAAATGGGGTGCAGAAAAAAGGCAGCAGAACTCTGGACTGATGAGTCAAAATTTAAATTATTTGGCTTTAGCAGAAGGCGGTTTGTTCCCCTAAGGGCTGGAGAGCGGTGCAATAATGAGTGTCTGTAGGCAACAGTGAAGCATGCTGGCGGTTCCTTGCAAGTTTTGGGCTGCATTTCTGCAAATAAAGCTGGAGATTTGGTCAGGATTAATGGTATCCTCAATGCTGAGAAATACAAGCAGATACCCATCTACCATGCAATACCATCAAGGAGGCGTCGGATTGGCCCCAAATTTATTCTGCAGCAGGACAGCGACCCCAAAAATACAGCCAATGCCATTAAGAACTAGCTTCAGAGTAAATTAGAACAAGGACTCCTGGAAGTGATGGTATGGGCCACACAGAGCAATGATCTCAACATCATCAAGTGTGTCTGGGATTAAATCAAGAGGCAGAAGGATTAGAGGCAGCCTACATCCACAGAAGATATAAGGTTAGTTCTCCAAGATGTCTGGAACAACCTACCTGCTGAGTTCCTTCAAAAACTATGTGCAAGTGTACCTAGAAGAATTGATGCTGTTTTGAAAACAAAGGATGGCCACACCAAATATTGATTTGATTTAGATTTCTCTTCTGTTCTTGATAAAAATAAACTATTATTAACACTTCTATTTGTGTAAGCATTTTCGTTTACAATATTGTTTCTCACCTGCCTAAAACATTTGTACAGTACACATATACATACACACACACATGTACTGCAACAACAAGGGAGCACACCACTGAGCCCCAAGCTGCAGACACAATAAAGCAAAAACACACTTTATGCTCAAATAAAGGGTTTTTCCCAACACCTTCTTCACAAGAATAACCAAAAAATACACCAAGCAATATTGTCCTTCCTCCTCCAACAGCATAGCCCACTGCCTCCTGACTCTGACCAAAGGTGGGCTTTCTTTTAAGATCGACCTGGGAACTGCTTCTGGTCTCCTTTCCAAGTCGCCCGGAGCACTTCCAGCTCATGCAGAAACCAGACCAATCCTCCCCTGCCAGCTTACTCTGGTGATCGCCTATAGACCCTACAGGATTTCATTTCTGGACTCCATTTCCCATGGAACCTTGCAGGTGTCTTAATCAGGTATAGCCATGAGGAACACTGCCAGTTGCCTTGTGGGGGAATGATCTGCTCCTTGTAAGCCCATTCTTCCCATCCTTCCATTATGCCTGTCCTTCCTTCTGTGCACCCAAAATATTATTACACGCATACATGTGCCCACGTTTATTATATATAAACCCACACAAACCACGTATAGAATATATTGCAAGTGCTGTTTGGCAAAATGTAAAACTCAATTTAAGAAGACAAGAGAGCTGAACTTGACAGGGTCAGAGCAACTTGTTATATCAGTGGATAAAGACAGGAGCTGTTAGACAATGTGAAGCTCTGTACGTGTGCTAGAAGGTCCAGAAGCACAAGAGCACCAGTACTGCAGAAAGATATACAGGGTGATAAAAAGTAAGTGAACCAGCAGCTGCCAGGGAAGCCTGGCCCTATTTCTAAAGAGCAAATGTGCCAAAGAAGGACCATACGAACATCCTGACTTAGCAAAGCGTTTCTTTCAGATGTTGCATGGAGGTTGCATAACAGACCTATCCTTTTGAAAGGAATTCAAAAAGCAGTTTCCTGGCCACCAGAAAAAACTACACGGCATCCTACACTAGTGTCACTGCAGTAAATGTAGGGTGTACTAATGAACCAGATGCCACCTCTGGGAAGGGGTCTAAAACATCTCACCACTATGACTTAATCAAAAACATACTAGTACAGAGAGTGAATACTTACTGACAAATGCATAACCAGTTGTGAATATAGCAAATACTGATATAAACAATGATATCTGAGGTGCTAAAAGTCTTGTCTTTTTACATGACTTACATTTTTTGTGTTGTGAGGATGCCACACCCATCACACAACAAATCACCAACAGGTGATACCTCAGCACCACATTAATTCAAATGGAACAGTGTGTGGTATTTTAAAGTGGCTGGAGTGCCAATCCTGCCACCAATCTCTGTGTTTTCCCTGCAAGTTGGAGGACCTGCTTGCAGGGCTGGATACAGGTTATTGTCATACGTAAGACGGAGGAACTGCAGGTTAAGGGCCTTGCTCAAGGGCCCAACAGAGTGGAATCAATTCAGGAATTTACATGATTTGAACTGGCAACCTTCTGATTGCCTGAGCAGATCCCTAACCTCAGAGCCACTACTCCACCATACGCATAGTATATTTGCTGCTGCAAATTTTTTAATTAATTTTGTGCTTTATAGTTCTATGTTGAATAGAATTAATTTCCAACTTAAATGCAATCATAAAAAAGTACTTGAAATACACATCTCAATTAAATCCAATTTGTTATTAAAATGGTTGCCTAGTTTTAATGTAATGATACTGAAGTACTAATTAAGTACTAATATACTAAAAGAGAAATCTTCAGAGAATGTTATGTTTAAAATTGCTGTACAATTAAACACATGCTTGCAACACCTGGATAAGAATGTATATTGTAGGCAAGCAGTGTGATTTAGTAGTTAAGACGTTGGACTTCAAACCCTGCAGCTGTGGGTTTATTGGCACTATGACCATGACCAAGTCGCTTCACCTGCCTTTGCTCCCAATGGAAAAACAAAAGGAAATGTAATGCTTTGTATCTCAGATGTTGTAAGTTGCCTTGGTCAAAGGTGTTGGCAAAATAATATTATTAATAAAAATGAAACTAGGTGAAATGCACTGGTCAGTTAATATTGTATGAACTGGTGAGATGATGAGTTTGCATTTTTGGGATGTTTCCAGCATGGCTCTCAGGATGATAAAAGGAATTCTGGTGATGTCTCTGGGGGTAATCAGAGGCTATGGTTTAAAGACAATATCTTGTCAGAGGCTGGTCAAGCTTTGAGTTGAGAGGCCGTCAGAAGCAAAAGCTCAACTGGGGCAATTTGGTGCACGAATGTGGCCTGAGCAAAGAAAGAGAAAGACAGTAAGTACAAGAGAGTTCGGAAGGCAAGTAGTGCAGTTTTTGGCATTCAAGATACTATATTCTGGATGATGAACCCTGCTCTATATATAAGGAATCAGACTGCAAATAAAACTCAGAAGGGCTGAAATTGGTTGTTTTCTCTTTGCTTGACACTTTATCCTATCCCTTTGAATATTCCTCACATTTTTGGGTTTTACAGTTAACTAAAACTCTATTTTGATACAGCTGTGTGTTCATTGCCTCAGGTTAGGGTGTCACACTGATGTGACTGAACACAGGAAAGAATAATATACAGTATATGGCTCACATTCTCAGTCAGAGAAATTCAGCAATTCCATTGCACATGAACTGCTATGGCAAAGTCATGTTTTTGATTACATTTATTTTATCTACTTTAAAAAAAAATTATTTTCAATCTGCGCATTCAGGATAAGTACCAGCTCATTCTAGATTTAGTCCAGGACCCAAAATAAAAACAAAAATTATGTACAACTAAAAATATTACTAGCTTTGGAAGATACTAAAGCACAGCTCCAAAAAATGAAAGATATGCCAGAGACAAAACAATAGGTTGTTGAAATATGACCTAAGAGGTTAACAAGAAAAAAAAAGTGAAAACACGCACATGCACCATAGTCAGATTTTCAAATCATGTTATCTATACAGTACATTTGTACATGTTTTACACAAGCTACTTTTGCTATTGGAAGGACAGTGGCACAATCATCGCAGGCAGTTAAAAGAGTTCAGGACTAACCCCAGTCCAGCCACCATTTCTGTCAAGTATTAACATTCTCATTATGTTTTTGTGGGTTTTTTCCCCACATCCCAAAGTCATGCAGATTAAGTTAAATGGCAACTCTAACCAGGCCCTGTATGATAGATTGTGATTGTGTGTGCATGCCTTTGTAAGTTTTACACCAAAATAATTGTTAATAGTGTCCTATTTCATATTAACAGTCAATTTTGAAGTTTCACATCTATTCACTGTGAATTTTAACTTATCATGGATTTGTCCCTCTCATATGTTAAAATATTCATCTCCTTACCTTTTCGTCTAAGATACTTTTACACTAACTTTAATGAGACGCAAGTAAACAACATTTTCCACATTTAATGTGCTATTTAAATATAAAATAAAATAAAATAAGCATTGTGTAGTCATGGCCATTAGAATAAGAGATCAACAACAATAAATAATAGAATCCCATGGAACCTAAAATATCTTGATGGGCTCAATGACCTTTTTCGGAAAATACTTTTCTTAAGACATTCTGTCATTTCTCACATATTCCATGAAAGATTTCAATTATAAAATATGAAATAAATAAACTGACCCACCAGACACTTATTCTCTGTTAGCATATTCTGGCTGCATATCAGAAAGACTTGTTGAAAGAGAGCTTTAATAATTATGATTTTTACAATTACTGCTGAAAAAAGGAAAGTAAAACTGTATAGCTGAACAAGGCAGCAGCCTTTCATTAATTATACATTTAACGTAAAATACTTCTTCACTTGAGTTCATCACTTTTCTTTGTTAATTGAGCTGAATTAAGGTTTTGGAAATTCAAAACGATTCAAGTGAAACATGTGTAAGTGAAAGGGATACAGCCAGGAGTAGGAAATGCCATGTTAGCTTTCTTTCTTCATTCAGTCTTAAAATTTGTTACCATATGGTAAAAATTACCTAAACAAAGTAAATGACTCATAATAAAAATATATTTTAGGAACAAGTTAATTACTATAATAAAGCAAGACCCTGAACAATATAACTTTGAGCTATTGCAGAGCCTATAAAATTGATTAAAAAAGAATTGCATATTGTTGTTAAAGGAAATGCAAATTATTCATGATCAACAAAAGGCATTTCCATTTCTTACATAACATCACTCTGAATTGTTTAGTAAGAAATAAATATAAAAACCCCAGGTGAGTCAACTGAATCCTCTAAGCATTCCTCACACAAAACATGTACAGATGTATTACATTAATATTAATTTGCACAGTAAACTCAACCAGCTTGATTTCTGCAGTACACGTTTTGTATTAAAGGGCTTGTTAATCTTATTATCGAATTCATTGCTATTTTAAAGCAAATAAAACAAACTATCAGTGGAATTATGCATATGAATGTGTTAGTACTGTAATCAGGTATTTTATGTGTTAATTCAAAACTTTACATTAGTACACACACACAGCATATCCGAGGTCACTAGCTTATTCTTAAACACATGATTTTTGGTTGACTTTTAATATTTACTCCCACATTAATTACGTCCACAGCAAGCCATCTACTCAGTTTTCTAACAGATACATTTCTATTAATTCTAATTTTTAGCTCTTTTACTACAACACCAAAGTGTTTCATAAGAAGACAAGAAAATATATCATTAAGAGTTAAATTTGTACAGTACCTTTCATAGAGTACCACTAGGTACTTTATAAAAAAACAGAGAATAATTCATAGTAACAAGCTAACAGTACATGAAAATGTGAAAATCAACACACTGTTTTTATATATACAGTGGAACCTCGGTTCATGAACGTCTTGGTTCACGTTCAAATCGTACAAATCGGTTTACGACCAAAAAGTTTGAAAAACTTTTGCCTCTGTTCACGACCACACACTCGGTATACAAACAAGCCAGTTTCCCTTTCAGTTTGTACGTGTTCAGTCTCTCCCTGTGCATTTCCTGTGCAGCGAGCGAGCGCAACACACACAGGCACGAGAGAGAGACACAAACAGGCGCACGAAAGAGAGACACACACAGGCGCGAGATAGACACACACACATAGGCGCGTGAGAGACACACACACACACACACAGAGGCGTGCAAGAGAGAGACACACACAGGCACGCAAGAGAGAGACACACACACAGGCACGCAAGAGAGAGCTGGACGCATAAGGTAGAGAAGGCAGTTAAAGAATGCACTGGGCTTGTTTTTGTTTTCATTTCTGTTTAAAGCGATCGGTTCGTAGCGTGCATTGTTGCAATGTTACTTTTCTTGGTGGTTAATTAAATTACGTTTTTTTTCAAATGTTCATTTTTTCCCTGTGCTTAAAACTCATTAAAAAAAGTGTTTTTAGCGAGCGGTACTTAGCGCCATAGCACAAACTATTGCAGTGTTAGTTTTCTCTGTTGTTCAAGGTTTTCTCAGTGTTATTCAATGTTTATACATTTAGTTTACTATTACCCTGTGCGTTCTATGGTATAAACAACTATATTTGTGCTTAAAAACTAAAAAAAAAATATATTTACATACAGTTCGTACGGTCTGGAATGGATTAATTGTATTTACATACAATCCTATGGGGGGAAATTGCTTTGGGTCACGACCAAATGGGTTTACGACCAGTTTTGGAACGAATTATGGTCATGAATCGAGGTTCCACTGTACTGTATATACAGTAATCCAAAAAAAGAAGTTATTTGTTTACAAAAACTCTCCTCAGGGACAAGACTTACATATAATTAAGAATAACTAACATTATGTATTGTCACACATGTGTGCATGGGGGCCAGTTTGCATGTTCAAATAGTGTTATTTGTCAGCCAGAAAGGGAGTTGGCGCTCTCATCTGATCCTCTTTCCTCTTGTTCCTCTGCAGTTCAGCCAACCAATGACATCACCACCAGTCTGATGACATCATTTCCAGTACCTCTAATCTATCTTCCTGCTACATCAGTTCCTGTTATGACCGCCCTGACTCCATCTCTTCCTCTTATCCTATATATTTATAGCACAGAATCAACATGTTAGTCAGTTCAGTTGTGAACTCTGCTTCTGTAAAGATGTGTTTCTTTTATTCTGCTGGTTTTTCAGTATATGGGGTGGCCAAACCTTTTTCTGTCTATGTTATATAATTTAGCCTGGATTGTACTGGGCACGAGTATAAACACATGAGCATATTTTTAATTAATGATGCATACTAAATGTTGAATAGAAATTAGAATAGTCAATTGTAAAAGGGATCACTCAGTAATCTTACAAAAACATTAAAAATTTCAGAAGCAACAATTGTAGCAACGTTAATCGGAAATGTATATATATTTTTTCAGCACAACTTTTGGCTGAAAAACTATGTTTATGAACTGTGCATACACTACATTCTAAAATAGTTAAATCCAAGTTAGGGTCATTGAGGTGGGTATGTGGTTGGAGCTTGTCTGGAACCTACTTTGGCTGCACTGAACACAAGGCAGGAACAAACCCTAGATGAGACATTACTCCACTGTATTGCATGTCCAGGTCTTGAACACACCTGCACCCACACCCACACTTAGTAAGCATAAAGCTGTCAACCTAACATTAACGTACTTGAGAATGTAGGATAAAAATCAAAGTACCCAAAGGAAAATCCACAAAGACACGAAGGGAATATGCAAACTTCATATGGACAACAATTAGGCAAGAATTAGCACTAAAGGGTGCTAGATTCATGAGGCAGCAGCAGTAACAACCATTTTGACACAGCGCTACCCATTCATTGCCTATATCTGATCATTACAGAGATATACTTTTAACACTAGCATTCAACCAACAGTTTATAGGTACTTTTATCTATTAAATAAACAATAGCCATGCCTGTGTGTTATGCCTTACTGGAGTGGATATCATCTTTTAATCTTAATCATGGTCAAATTTCAAATGCTTGAATTTTACTATTTTCTTACCAAAAATGCCAAAACAAAAGTTCACTCATAAATATTAAAAAATCGGGAGTGGTCTCCCATAGACTTTCTCGTATACTCAGATATGGGGATGAATATTTGAACAGGAAACTGCAAGACGATAATTATAGTTTTATACTATGTACATTAAAGAACCATCAACAACAAAACAAATCAAATTAATAATATACTGAACAATTATTATAAAAGTAAAGTTGAATAAATCAGATTCTGCAGCTGCATGAATAAAGGGTAAAGTACAACTTCCGGTTAATGCAAATAGCCTAAAAGCTGATAGAAATCTAAGTTTTGTACCTAATACTTTTATGCAAAATTTGGTAGCCTTGTAAAAGCGTACTCAAGTTATCGTGTTTACACACACACACACACAGACATAATTCCAAGAATTGTATTTTCTGACTCAGGGAGGTGTAAAACGTTGAGATTCATCAAAATCTTGAAATGGAATTTTTGGAGGATTCCAAAACTTTCCAGTACTTCATATACAAGAAAGTCAGGGAGGTCTAAAACATCAAGATTTATCAAAATCTCGGCATTGAATCTTTGGATGATTACAATACTTTCCCTATACATTGTATACGAGAAAGTAAAAAAAATGTTAATCTCAAGAAAGGTTATTTAAAACCGGATGTAATGCTGAATTAAGAATGCTATGCCTCATTTACTACTTCACCATTGCTTGTGCTCACTCTTTTAAGTTTCTTTTGACTTCTGCCAAATGATCTACGAATGCAAGCCTCTTCAAAATCTGTTGTGTATTTAGTTGCTTTGGAATTGGTTATAGAAAAAGGATACTTACAGAACTGCTGGTATAAGAGGTGTCCTTTTGGTCTCAGCTTTTAGGTCCAGGCTGAAAATTCACTAGTTTAGTCTATGATACATTGATTGCAGCTGAGTATTAGCTGGACTTACTGCATCTTTGTTATTATTTTTACAAAAAAAGTGGCCATTTCAATAATTATGATCCACTATTATAATCCCCCTTTATTCTGATTCTCTTTTCAGCATCCTGCTGTAGTGGCACTGCTCTAACTCCAAGCTTTTTTCTTACCCATGGAAAGAAACTAGAGATACTGGGAGCCTCACAATCCAAATATGAAAGGATTTTCTTTTTTATTAAACTGCCCAGCACAAACTTATATAATGCTGCAAGTTGGCCTAGTTCTCCAGAAATACGAATGTGTCTGACTTTGTAGTTCAACTCTGGATTAAAACTGACTGTGGGACGCAGAAGTTAATTTCCTCCAGAGATACTGCTGTTTTTGTTCTCCTCTGTTACACTGCCAACTAGTCATATCTCAACAACATTAATCAACATATACTATTATGATGCTTTAATTCTAAATTTCTGAAATTACTTTGTATTCTTGGCATTTAGTTTTTTCATGTTTGCATTTTCTAATTTTTTAAGTTTGTAATTGTATTTTACCTGCAAACCTGTGAACTATACAAAAAGAAACTGAACTGTTCTCTGGAAACAGCACAATATGACAGCTGCCAACCAAGAAGATGGGCTACTTGAGGAGATCAAAGAACATTTTTTCTTGTTGTACTTTATGTAGCCAGAGAACAAACCAAATCAAATCTGGAAGAGCATGCAAATGTCATAACGAGATTTATCAAAAAAGTGTGTGGATGACCACGTGTCTGGAAAACAATCCATAAATTTCATAATAGGAAACCATGAATCACCACTGACATCACAAATTTACTGAAAACACACAGCAATGCAATTCCATATGGAGCTACAGAATTACAACAAATGCACATACAAGCTCATGATGTGGATATGATTTACACTGAGCGTAGAAGCATGAATGTTTTGTGCAAACTTTGGTAGCTTTTAGAGATGCTTACAGTAACAAACAAACCTCATCCAATATCATCTACATTTTCTCTTCCAGATAAACTTAATGCTTTTAATACCCACTTTGATTAAGATAACAAGCAGCTCATTGTTTAACTGCAAACAAAACTATGTGATTCACTTTTTTTCATTTCTACACATAATGTAAGGAGGATTTTTTAACAAGTTAGACAGAACAACAGAATAGATTTTAAAACCTCTAACCACCAATTAGCTTAACGTGTTCAATTACATGTTTAATATTTCACTGACAGATTCTGTGGTCCTCACCTGCTTCAAACAGACAATAATTATTCTCGTCTCATAAATAAGTGGATTGTCTGAATGACTATTAACCAGTGGCATTCACTTCAGTCATGATGAAGTGTTTTGAGACTGCTGCTAAGACACATTTGATGTAATATTTTAGATAGTCTGGGCAACCCACATTTTGCATATCACCACTTCTGGTCCACAGAGGATGCCATATCCTTTTAAGTTATATCATACTGGGTAGGTACATTAGTAAATAAAAACCTGTTATGTCAGAGTTCTGTTTGCAGAGTACAGCTCAACATTTAATATTTTTGTGACATCAAAGCTGACCACCAAACTCCTTAGCTTGAAACTTTGTGCCACCCTCTGCAACTTGGAATAACATGCAGAACTGGATGTGTACAGATTGGCAGCATGCTATCCTCAACACTGATGACTGACATAGGCTGGGTTAGGCAGTGTCGATCCTTAAATGCTTATTTCAATCCTAAACCTCTGCATTGAGTGTTTTAATGACTCCTTATTAGAAATAAGATGTAAATGACAAAGTAGCCAGCAGCTCTCCATCTAGCTTTATTCTATTTACATCTGTGTGTGTTCATCATGCACGGTTTGATTTAATAAAACGCTTAGTAGAAAAAAGTAACAGTCTAAAAATTATTTGTTTTAGGCTTCAAATCATTTGGATTATATTCTTGGAAAGGAAAAAATCAACATTATAAAAACCTTACACTGCACAAATTAACAAGCCATAACATTAAATAAGGTCTGAGACTGGCAAGGATTGGTTTCTAATTAAGCAACTGGGTTGGAATGAAAACCTTTAGTCACTGTGGCTCTATAGAAACGACATTGCCTACCCTTGACATGGGCTAGTGAGCAGAGACCCCTTCTGGACTCCTTGTCCAACTATGACTGTCTGGCCTTAACACATTAAATTTGCTGATGATACCACAATCACTTTAAGAAGTTGGTCATTAAAAATCAGAAGCAGAAAGCAGATCACATTACCAAATATATCAGGGCGGATACTACTGAAAGGGTGAGTAGCGAAACATCTTTTGGAGTGAAAAGAATACCTATAAAACTGCATTTTTTCTGTTTTTTTCAAGCTACTTTATATAAGTGATCAAACTTTGCTATTGTTTATGTCTGTGTGTTAATTCAGAATTAGTCACTGAACTGGACTAAGTGCAAAAATTAGTTTTAATTGGAGACATCATCACATTTGTCTCCTAAACCATTCAAATGTGTATTGAATTTAATGTTTGCAGATTCATTTCCATGAATTAAGCAAGTGTTTCAGTAACTCTGCAAACCACACATTTGAGATTACACAGGTCCATTAACACATTGCATTTCACATAATTGCAGAGATTTGCCTTGTGCTTGGTAACATTAATGAATGCTAGTCCAATGTGGAGGTACTAAAACATTTTTTTTGTTTTTGGAATGATGTATAAAAGGATGTGTGCAAGGCTGGTGCTCCATCTAAGTTTTGGCTCCTGTTTTGTGACCACTGTAGCCAGAATAGACATTGTCTTCCTGAGATCCCAAACTAGACATGCCTGTCAGAAAATGGATGGTTGGATGAAAACCTTTACCCATGTAAATAAAAACCCAAGGACAGATGCAAAGCTTCTGTTCTTTTATCTTGTTTGCACATTGTGCTATATTAGAAAATTAATAATTTCACCGCTCATTCAGTTGACAGTTGATTGTATGGTCACATTATCAAACTCTCTGAATATGACCAACATCCAGCTGCCTTCTGTTTGGGACATATATAACACACATTAGAAAGGAAAACATTATTATTAAAGATAATTTTGCAAAGTTGTTTTTTGCACAGTCATTTAGAGTCTATAATTGTATACAGTGTATTTGTTCTCTACATATGCATTTGAGGCAAGTGTTTCTTAAGTAAGCATAGCAACGTTCACTATTGTGAGATATATTGCACATCTACACGACAATAATCTTGAACTTAAATCTTGAGTGACAATTCATCTTGAAGTAGAATTTCAACGATGTTTTCTGTATATCATTGTTACTGTCTAGAATATGCATCTTACAAAACTGAACTTACAGTTTTAGAGTTCCAGTGAAATAAATACATAAATTGTTTTTATAATGAGTCTTTACTAAGACAAAAGTTCAATGAAACAAAATGGCTCAAGCTTAGGCTTCAAAAATTGGTACGGCATACATTTTAATCAAACACATTAAGTAACGAATTATCAAAATCAACAGAAAATATGCTAAATACACTTTAAACTTTAAATGTGTTGATCAATCTACAATATTTGATTTATTATGTCCAAAATTAGATTTGTGGTGCCAAATTATAAAAAATAATTAGATATATAAAATCTAACAAACCTGGGCAATTTTAACAGAGTTTTGTGTTGAGCCACCAGCATGGTATTCTACTTTGAACCTTTTCACAAGCTCATCAAACCTGCAAAGAAAAGAAATTAGACAATCTATTAAAATGTTTAAATTTCCCTACTATAAAACATAAAACAAATATCGAACAGCTTGAAACAAATGATCACATTTGACTCTTGATTCACCCAGAAATAACCTAGGATTCTGTCATCAACCATTTCTAAAGGTATGAAGCAGGCAAAGGTTCAGCCTTTCAGATTTCATTCTTGTATGTCAGGAATGGGCTGGGGCTTTGCCTTTAGCCCATCAATCATGTGACTGCTGTCTGCAGTAGACCCTCCGCTGTGTCTGCTGCTACACAACGCTTAGCACATAAATTGTATTTTTCAGTTTTTCTATAGTGAAATAAATTCTTTCTGTTTTTCATCTATCAATAATAAGGCTTGAGAATATAAGACATCACATTTAGTGATGATACTGCAGTACTTTTCATCTGAACAATTCCTGCAATTATCCATGTATTTTCTGAAACCGATTTTCCCATGTGGTGGATGGCCGGCGCCATCTTAACACCTTCTTAATGTAAGGTCCAGGGGAGAGAACACACACAGGGCATTATCGCCCCTGGAGCGTTAAGACAGCAGCCCTCCTGGCTTTCAGCAGTTCCTCAGATTCTCACAGGGCTTCATGGGAAGTTTGAGTTTGGCACAGCCCTGTTAGAGTTCCATGGGTGCCACCAGTGGAGTGCTACAAGGAGTGCAGAGCCCTACTTTATTGGTTTTCCGTCTCACCTATAAGTGATTCTGGACCACGTTAACAGGTCACAGTACTCCTGGGTGAAGGATAAAAGAACCCTGCTGACACTACTCCAAGAGCCAGAGTCAGGAGGGAGAAGGCATAGCATGCTGGTGGAGGAGTGGAGGCAGATAAAGAGAAAGAGATAGAGCGAAGTCAAAGAAGAGAAAGTGCTATGTGCATTATTATTGTGCTTTGTATTGTGCTCTGGCTAGTAGGAAACTGTAGGGAAGAGTTTCCCACAATAGAATAAAAGGCGTTTGTGCTGCTAAACTTGTGTCTGCATTGGGTTTGGGGAGCTGGTGCACCCACCGCATGCCATACCCATCATTATGCAGAGCTCCACTTTTCACTGGCATTATTACCTAACTAATGCGAAAAACTACCCATGTAGATACTACACTGGGACAATTCACAATTACCAGTTAAAATGGATATTTTTAAAATGGGAGAGCCCAGAAAAGATAGAGGTATATAATTCTCTAAGTGTCCATATTAGTATTTCTTCAGACACCCCAACTTTCTTCCGACATCTTAGAGACAGATAAGGTCAATTATTAGATCTAGACTGGCTCAGTACAATTAACTGCTGGACAGTGTACAAGAGTGCTCTAAAATCGACTGGCCAATTCCAGAAAAAATTTAATTTAACAAGTCTAAACCTAGCTGAACAGACAGTTGTACAACCTTTAATAATGTGAATGTTTTCATGTTTAGAATGTCATACATTTATAGACGCAGAACTGGATTGAGCAGATCTGAGAATGTGTCATGGAAAAGTGGAGCCTACCCTGGTAGCACTGAGTGCAAATTGGGGTACAACTCTGGCAGAGTTCTAGTACATTGCACAGTCTACTAATTTAGAAAATAAACTTGAATTGACAAATACAGCCTTACAATTCTTTGGATCAAAATTTAGATACTGTACTCTGATTTTGAAGTTTTAACATTTTTATTATCTAGATAAGAGACACATTGGCATACAGATTAATCGGTTTAAAAAAGTCAGTTATGTGATTCAATACGTGATGACAAAGATTCACATGTGCAATGGTAACACTGCTTAAAATTTTAAATGTCTTATTTCAGTCTTTCTGTTATTAAATAGAGACAAACATTAGATAACTACCCCTTCACATCACAAATACAATAATGCTTTTGATCTTTGTAAATATAAATATTTGAGTGTCTTTTAAGTGGGATGATACATGTAGACCAAGACTAATTTATACTACGTGTTCATTTAGCCAACGCTGTAGAAATGACTAATGTTGCTTTCTGAAGGTTTACACTTCTCAATTTTAAACTTCTTTAATGGCTTCACCCAATTAGTTTCAATAAAAAGCAATAAAATTATAATCACTGTAACATGTGTATTAAATAAAACTACAGTAGAATCTAGACAGATTTAGATTAGTACCGTTTGTCTTACTTGGAGTAAATTGTAACAAGATGATTATAAATATACCAGTGCATCCGTGTTATGAAGAGAAAATGATAAGGATGTGCGATTCAAGCAATTAACAATAAGGAAAAAAATTTGCCCAACATCCTGAAAAACAATCACGAAGGATGAAAATAAAATAAACATATAATTCATGTCTCAACATTGTAAACTGTAATGCTACAGTTTATACTGTCATTATGTATAAATCAGATGTCACTCAATTATTGCAGCACCCTTAAATAACAATAAGTTAGGCTATATTTACCACACCTCTTTTGGTAGTAGATTTAATTTCTAGAAGGCGGCTCAACCTTCTGTCATACAAGATAAATAAAAATGTAAAACTGAAAAAGGAAATGTCCTATTACTTAGTGAGTTCTAATGATAGTGTAGCTGCAACAAATTGTTGCTCACAATAAATGTTGATTTGGAGTAAAATACTTTAATTTTAGATACATATGCTATGTTCAAGACTTGGTATCAAGGTCCTGCAGTATGACATAAAACTACAGATCTTTTATTCAAACATTAAAATTTCAGGGGCATGGAAAACAAAATCCAGCTCCATTGGATTTGAAGTAGAGCAGCTGTCCTAATTTTGATGTCTAAATGTACAAAACTACGCACTATTGTCTGCCAACAACACTGTTAATACAGAGCTAAATACATGTGGTTTTACAATAAAGTCCAAAAGCCACACTCTGCTGGAACTGTTTTCTGAATATGTCAATGTTATGGAAAAGCACCTTGTGGCAAATTTTGCCTGCATTAATGGGTGCAGTTACATGGAATTATAAGACTTCCCTAAGGCTTGTTGCTTAAATAGCTCGGCAACATGTCTGGAATTTGTGCAAAGTGGGAAAGCAAGAATGTTAAAATACCAAAAAGAGAAGTAAAAGCTAGAATTTAGCTAGTGTTCAATTGTATAGTCTATGGTAGTCTGATTAAGTACTCCATAACCATGTAGTATTTGTCTGCCATAATTATATTTTGTATATTGTTCTAAATGTGTAAGAAAAGATACTGTTTTATGATTCATCCTTACTATCTGCTGCTTTACACACTATGATGTATATTTGTCTGGTGGGTGGGGAAGTTTGAAACTAATATTTAGAAACACACAGTATGTGTCCTGGTTAAGTGCTATTTGTGAAATTAGAAATCTATGCAAAAATACAAATTAACTTCAGTTAGCTTTATTTTAAATGCTAAAATAAAAAAGCTGCAATGGCACAGTGAAAGCTGGAAAATACAAGCTGGAATCCTGTTTGGCCAATCTGTGACTAGAGCTTGCACATCTATGTCTCTGTGGGGATCTTCTCTGGATTCTCTGATTCTCTCCCTACATCTCAAAGATAAATTAGGTGATGTGCAAAGGTGAGTCTGAATTGGCTGTGTATGACTGATTGTGAGTGTGAATGGCAATAAGTGCCCTTTGTGAGATGTGCTTGATACGGCTGATACAGCCTCCAGTTTTGACACAATCCTGAAATGGAGTCAAAGGTATTTCAATAAATGGTAATTTTCCAAGCTACAGAAAATGTACTGTAGTGCTGGGTGGTATACCGATTCATACCAAAAAACGTTTTTTTTGTTACGATATGGATTTTTCTTATACTGCAACACCGGTTTAAATATCCTAAACAACATTCAGAATGTGGCGCAGTGAGAAACTGTTTCACTGCTGCACCGCTAAACACCCATGCAACAGAGTACATGCGTTAGTGGAGGCATTGAGCAGTGAAAATGGACAGAGAACATTCTGAAACTGAAGCTGCTTCAAACGATAAAGTTGAACATGATGACAGAAGAACTTTTGCCGAACAAAGGAGCTGTGTCTGTTGTCTGGAGATACTTTGGTTTTAAAAGGTCACATGTAAACCATTATATTCAAATGTGTGAATACTGTTTCTATACTGCTGGATAATACTGCAAGCCAAGTTGTACTTATTTAATTTTTTTTTCCCAATACTGTGTAATATACCTGGGTACTGTGTAATAGTATGACGATGCCGGTCCCCTAAAGACTCCCTCTTCCCACATGGGAGTCTGTTGAACCAACACCGTCAATAGTTATGACAGAGATGAGCCGACAAATCTTATTGAAGCCAATGACGTGCTTTTGTTAAAAACAGACAAAAGTAAAACCGTGTGTTCAAAAAATACAGTACCCAAATAAATAGCAAATCCATAAAACCAGTAAAACGTGGGGATAAAATCCATAATAAAATCAATCCGTTAAAATAGAGGTTAAAATGCAGTCTCTCTCCTCACTCACTATAGCTTAGCTTGAAGGAAGGTCCAAATTAATGATGGTTCAGTTGGTAAAGATGTCATCACCAAGTTGCACTTGTTTTATTTTATTTGGTGAATACTCTGTAATGCACCTGGGCTTGACGTCTCAAAGTAATAGTATTATTACTGGAAGTTGCACTATTATTTATTTTATTGTTATTATTTATTAGTTTAAATATTATGCAGTTTAATGATGGCAAAGTTGTTTACAAACTCACTTTAATGTGCCAGTGAACAGAGATTGTTAACATTAACAGAAAGTGTAGTTGGTTTACAAAAAATATTTACTATTCCTTTTCTAAGACATGTTCAGTACAATACAACTTTTGACAAGCACTTCTGGATATTTTACGAAGTCTAAATGCCTATTTAGATGGTTGACAATATGTTGTCAAAATTTTAGTTTAAGATATTTGCAAAATTTGTTCAATAAAAAAGTTCTATATATTGACTGAAACTGTCATGCAATGTGATTCCTTCTCTTCATTAGTGCCATCCCCTTGAAAACTACCACTTTAGGGGGCCATGCAAACCTGTATTAATACTTCCGTGCACATTAAAATGTTTTTTGTACAATGTACAATTCTCATGAAAGTGGAATAGGTTATTCTTAGCCAGTCTACTGCAGTAATTGCAGTGGAAAATGTGTTTAACATCCACTCATGCATGGGAATAAAATACCGTTGAATACCGTGAAACCGGTATAATTTTAAAAAATACCGTGATATAGAATTTTGGTCATACCGCCCAACGCTACACCAACTAATTTTTAGATAGTTAATGCTCTAAAATATAGATGCTATTTTTCCACTTAAATCCATGCTATCTTCCTGACTTCTCCTCACTTACATTCATCAAATTACTCATATGATATAAAAGAAATAAAAAAAAAAGGAACATGGAAATAATTAATGTAAAACTTTGCTGTTATTGACCTTTACTGGTGATTTAGCAATATCGACAAATCAATATAAGCTGTCTGCTATTGAGGTTTAAAAAAATAGGATTTTAATTTTAAACTTCATCATAAGCAATGAAATGTACAGTTTCAAATTACGGTAACTTCCACCAGGAAAAAACAAATACGAAGAGGTAGGAAATACTATTTTTTGAACTTCTTTGCAACACACAAGCACTTTATAAGAGCCTTGATCTCTTTTTTTTAACCTTACTATTTGTAAGAAATGCTTCGAAAACTACAATTTGATTTGTATCCATCTATAAAGCAAATAATAAAAATCACTGTAATAGGGAAATTAGCAATTTTAAAGAAATACAAGTGGTTTTTGAGCTCCTTTATAGGAAACTCAAATGTCCAAACATAAAAAATACCTATGGAGGTTTTAAAAAAAGCATGTTCATCTTTCCAAGAATGGCAAAATCAAATAACATAAAATAAACCGAGTGTAAAGGCTCACTAAATTCACCTGTAAAACCCCACTAAACTACCTACTAAAATATGATTGACGGTGATTTAACATCATACATTGCAGGCTGTTTATGTTCAATTAATTTTCTAATGTATGCAAGTCTAGAAGGAGAAAAAAAACTGAAGAACAATGTTTAATTTAAATCTTAATTTAAACTCAGCCCAGAGAAAAGCACTGTAGTAAGCTTACAAAGTAATGAAACACTGCATAAATCACTCTTAACTACTAATGAGCAATGAATTGTAGCTTAACTACAAAGTATCAGGTAAGAAAAATTCCATGTTGTCATCTTGAAAAGTAGAATAAAGAATGAGGGTTTGATGGTTCTGTGACTGACACATTGTTTTTAAACAATAATGATATTCCTGACCCTGGAACAAATGATGAATACGATCCAAAGTTTGCTAAGAATACCCGCTTTTGAATGCAAACTTACATTTATGAAGACCAGGTTAAACTTATGAACACCAAATGTTAACTTATAAAAGGGGAAAAAGAAACTGCATAGTCAAGAATCTGCAAGATTCTTTGCTTTGAAATTTCTTACCACAAATGTTACTAGCGTTGAAAAAATGCACTTAAATGTCAGTTTGATAAAAGCCAAAAGAACATTTCCCACATGTGTTTGCAGTTATGTATATTGAGTCAAGATGGAAAAAGAGTAACAGTCATTTAAATCACAACTAAAACATCATCTTTTCATTTTAATTTACGAGTGTCCCTGCAAGTTCTTAGAAATTAGTTTTATTAACCTCTGGTCTCATACACAAAGCTGGTTTACACTCCTTTCCTCTTCATGGAGATTCCACGTATTTTCACTCTTTTAACAGTAAAATCTAGATGCTGTTTGAATGTAGTGTGGACAGACTCATAAGGAACTCTGTGACATGTACGGGTCCTATGGGAACCGAGTGCATTAAGGCAATGCATTATGGGCATTTCCAGATATCCCTTTGAAGCAGAATAGTCCAGTTTAATCAGTTCCAGAGTTGAGTTTCAATGGCACAGATAAAAAAAAAAATAGAATGGTCTTCTATGTTCACTGTTATTACCTAAATTCCCATATGTACTATATATTTTAATTAGATGCTTCCAAAAGTTACAAAACAAGAAGTACTCTTACCCCTAATATTTCATACAATATGTACTGATGAAATATAACTTTCAGTTCAATATATTGTCTACTCATTCTTTCTTCAGACTTGATCTCTAGTAACCTGAGCTGCAGAAAAACCTTTTATTGACCTTGGAAATTCTGAGCTAAAGATTCACCATACCGCTCTAGCAGAAAAATGTGAAAAACATTCCATAGTAAAAAGATAATGACAGTGATGAATATTAACTCTTTTTATACCAAGTACCAGTACCTCCATCTATCATTGTCCTGAGAGCAACAAAACCTACACATCTCACAGTTAGTTGACTCATTGAAATAAAAATTACTATATTCTTTCAAACTAACAGAACCAAAATAAAGCTACTTGGAATGTAAAAATGATCATAAGATAAATGCAGATGTAGCAGAATTAAAACCAAACAAATAGTAAATAAATAAATTAATTCATAAATAAAAGAATGGTGACACTGCTTAAGAGACCCATAATTAAAAAGATTAATGTATTTCTGCCAAAAAGTTAAAATCTGCATTAGTCACAGGTAGTATGAAAACATCGAAATGAGACCGGATGTTCAGCCTGAACTGCAGTCCCTCAAAAATAAACAAATTAAACCATGTAATACTTGAGCCAAAAAAAAAAAAAAGCGCTACACTTTTACATAATACACACTGGGCACTGAAATAATACAACCAAGGAAAGCAGTGAAACCTGTGAGCTTGCTGCTCCACAGCTTTACCTTTAAAGAGCTATTCATCACAGGTCTCAACATGACTCAGAGTTAGCGCTGCTGCCTGATGGTAAGGAGACCATCATGTTTGTCCTGGGATTTCCCTGCGTGGAGTTTTAATGTTCGCACTATGTCTGCATGGATATTCTCCCATTGTCCAAAGACATGCCGGTTAGGTGAATTGGTGGTGCTAAACTGGCCCTAGTGTGTGTTGGGGGTGTTGGTTAGTGTGTTCAACGTGTGATGGATTGGTACCCTGTCCAGGGTTTGTTCCTGCCTTGCATCCTATATTCTGACCTGGGGATAGGCTCTAGCACCCCACGAAACTCTGGCCTGAATTAAGCGGGTTAAAAAATGACATATTTTTTTTCAATTTTTTACTAGTTGTGTGCACTAACTCCTACCTCTTTTTTTTTGCAACTTTTTTTGTAGTATGGTACAGAACGACCAGCTGATACCCAGTTTTTTCCTCACTCTTAAGTGTGAGATATTTTACGGAGTGAAAACTTACAAACTACACCGAGACAATTTTCCTGTCCTGGAGGGCACTCAGTTGAACAATACAAATGCTTTTCCATACTTTAAAAAAAAGTAAACAACATACAATTTATAAATAGCATCAGCTAAAGTATTGATTACTGGAGCTTTGAATCTGCAGAGCATGGCCAATTAATCATGTGCCCGATCTGATTGGCTGATAATGGGGTTCAATAAACTAGTCGGTAGAAGTGACACAGATCAGACACAGCTATTTGATCTGAGCCATTAGAGGACATGGGCGATCGCTTAGCGTGCTATTTAAGAAAGTCAAGATGTTTACCTCAGACACCGAGGGACACCAACAGCTACATATGGGCTTTCGCCTCACTATATTCACATTTACATTGGCATGCACCCTTGCTTAAAATGTCTGTTACTGTGAACAATTAGGTGAGCAGTAGATTAACTTATCACTAAAAGGTATAAAATTAAAGAAGACATTTATTTCATTTTCATGCAAGATTACTTTTTTATTTTCATCATTTACAGGAACAAAATACCAGAAAAATTAAAAGGGCCTGAGACAAAAGTTTGGGCACTCAGCATGGTCAGTACTTAGTAACACCCCATTTGTAGTCAGCTAGGAATCTTTCAGTTCTTTCTCAGGGTATTTTTTCCCATTCGTCCTTGCAAAAGACTTTTAATTCTAAAAGATTCTTGGTCTGTCTTGCATGCACTGCTCTTCTGAGATCTATCCACAGATTTTCAATGATGTTTAGGTCGGGGACCGTGAGGGCCATGGCAAATCCACCAAACTGCGTCTCTTGAAGTATTCCATTGTAGATTATGAGCCGTGTTTCGGATCATTCTCTTCTTACAGGACCTATCCACTGTTTAATTTAAATTTTTTTTTTTTTTTTTTTTTACAGATGGTGTGATGTCTACTTCCAAAATTTGCTGGTATTTATTTGAATCCATTCTTCCCTCAACAAATGGCATGTTCCCTGTGCCATTGGCTGCAATACAAGCCCCAAAGCATGACCGATCCCCTGCCCCCAAATCCTTAATAATTGGAAAGGTGTTCTTTTCCTGGAATTCAGCACAATTTTTTCTCCAAAATGCATCAGGCTAGTTTATATGTTCATTTTCAAATTACAGATGCAAAATTTTGTGGCTAGGATGCAGGAAAGGTTTTCTTCTGCTCCACTCCAGAATCTTCTTGAAGGTCTTTTGTAGTCAAACAGGGGTTTTTATTTGTCTTTCTAGCAATCCAATGATCAGTTTTCTTGGTCTTTCAGGCGTCCACTGTTCCTTTTAACTGGCATTTCTTAATTACATTACGAATTGGGGAAAAAGGTACTTGAAAACGCTTTGCTGTCTTTCTTGTAGCCTTCTTCTGTTTTGTGAGCATCAAGTGTTTTATTTTCAGAGTGGTAGGCGGCTGCTTAGAGGAATCCATTGCTGCCGATTGTTAGGACAAGCCTGAAGAAGTCTGAGAATTTATACAGCTTTGCAATTTGCTTCATCTGAGGTTTCCTAATGATGACTGTGAAGAAGCCATGGCCCTAACAACCAAATAAAAGCCTGAGATCTTGGCAAAAGTAATCTGAGTTCTCAAATATCTTGGGGTGCCAAAACCTTTGTATGGTGCCCCTTTCCTTTTTTACTTTACAATTGTACAAAAGAAAAACAATGCACTAATCTTGCATAAAATGTTGAAAAGAAGTGTGTCATCTTTAACTTTATGCCTTTTTGTGATCAGTTTATCTTTTGCACACTTAACTATTCTCAGTAACAGACATTTTAGGCAAGGGTGCCCAAACTTTTGCATGCCGCTACATTTGATCATATGTTAAAAATTCAATACATGAACATTTTGTGCTTAATGCATTTCTGTATGCTTAATTATCTATATATATATAATTCACTAAGGCAAGACAACCATGGAAAGCACGCCGGAAGGGGCGTGGATTCACTGAGCCGCCAACAAGTAAGACACCTATGGCGCACGCAGGAAGGAGCCACGCCCACCAACTCCTGGCACCTCCGAGCCACGTTGACTGTTCATAGAGGCATGTTTCTCACGGAGGTGAATCGCCATATGCAGCGTGTAAAACGGTTTCCGAGGGGTATCCCATGGGATCCTTAAAACAATCCTTTCCAACTGAGGTTAAAACACAATGAAGTAAGCAGTCTTTAAAAACACACGACCGCGTGCACCATAGCAAACTGTTTAACACGCTACATACAGCAATTCGCATCCACGACAAACATGCGTCTTCTTCACTCACGGACAATTATATGTTGCTCTCTCCAGAGTTCCATCTTTTCATTCACTTTCTGTTGTATTCTCACACCAACCCGTTTTAGACAACCGTGTCTTTCCAGAAGTGTTTAGCATTCAATTAATAATTATGCATGAGATTGAGCGTGTGTCTACTCGGCGCAGAGAGGCGTGGGTAAGGCGTTGAACCCCATTCGGGCTGCAAACCGTGGAATTCCCACTAAGTGCGACTCATACGCTCCCACTGGTTGCATCCCTACCCTTTGTGCACACCCCCCTCCCACCTTGCGACTACTGTGGTTGGGTGTCCTTGTGGATTATATATAGAAAAGCAGTCAAAACCGCACAGAGCAATGAAACATCTACGTGAGTCACAGATGCATCTGGACTGTGTAAAGATGACAGCGACTCCATTGACAAGTTGGAGGTGGGCACATGAGGGGGCAGTGCATACTGAACGAGAAATCAGCAGACTAGCATGATGGAGGGAGCTGAATGGACGTCCTTCTCCTCTCCTGCCGTTCCACACTCCGCACCTGAGCGCAGTGCACTCGCATCCCTCTGTCTGACAGGAGAAGGCGCAATGAGGGTCCGCCAGTTTTCAGTCACGGACGATTGTGTGTTGGTTCGTTCCATGCATTGTTACAATGTTGCTTTTCTTGCTGATTTATTACATTACCGATTTTTCAAATGTTAATTTTCTTCCTGTGCTTAAAAATCATTAAAAAATCGGCCTGATTATGCGGCGTATGGTACACCGCAGGTTGGCTAGTTACTAATAATTAAGGTTTTTTGTTTATGAGCATCTGCAAACCATGCAGCACTAATGACTTGTACACTGCGCAGCCTTCACTTAACACATCATCACCCCCCTATGTGGCTTTCTGATCCCTGGGTGCAAAAAACATGTCAGTGGCTATTTATATTTTAAATTAGTCAAGGCATGGTGAGAAATGTTTACATCTATTGTTAGCAAAGAGCACTACAGTAGAAAAATGTGTCTATTTTATAAAAGACCATGAAAAATACAAAAGTATTGCAGCATAGCATGTCTGAAATAACACAAAGCAGAAATTAACCTGAAGGCATTATGGTAGAGCTATAGCACTATCTGCAATAGCCTGTAATAGACAGGAAGTCATGCAAACCCTTAGAGCGGTGGAGCCTTAATTATAACTGTTTTAAGTAACTCTCTGTTCAGGCAAAGTGACATTTGACTGGTCCACCATCATCACTGCCCAGTGAACAGAAGTTCAGTCAAAGTAGCAACATTTTAAAGAAGTCATACTCCCAGAATTATATATCTATTTGTTACTGGAAAGGAAGTATTAGTTTGAATAAGTTACTCTAATTAGCTTCTCTTTACAATAATTGACTTTTACTGCTTTATTTATTGAATATAATATTGTTTCAGAATTTTCACTATTGTTTTATTTAATTATACTGATATAGTTTAATTCAGAGCTATACTGTTATTGTTATGTATACTGGAATACAGGAGCGCTGCAGGGGACTGTACTTTCTCCGGTCCTGTTCAGCCTATATACACCGGACTTCCAATACAACTCAGAGTCGTGCCACGTGCAAAAGTTTGCAGACGACACTGCTATCGTGGGCTTCATCAGGAGTGGGCAGGAGGAGGAGGAGTATAGGAACCTAATCAAAGACTTTGTTAAATGGTGCGACTCAAACAACCTACAACTGAACACCAACAAAACCAAGGAACTGGTGGTGGATTTTAGGAGGCCCAGGCCCCTCATGGACCCCGTGATCATCAGAGGAGACTGTGTGCAGAGGGTACAGACCTATAAATACCTGGGAGTGCAGCTGGATGATAAATTGGACTGGACTGCCAATACTGATGCTCTGTGTAAGAAAGGACAGAGCCGACTATACTTCCTTAGAAGGCTGCCGCCTTTCAACATCTGCAATAAGCTGCTGCAGATGTTCTACCAGACAGTTGTGGCGAGCGCCTTCTTCTATGCGGTGGTGTGCTGGGGAGGCAGCATAAAAAAGAAGGACGCCTTACGCCTGGACAAACTGGTGAGGAAGGCAGGCTCTATTGTTGGCACAGAGCTGGACAGTTTGACATCAGTGGCAGAGCGATGGGCACTGAGCAGGCTCCTGTCAATCATGGAGAATCCACTGCATCCACTGAACAGTGCCATCTCCAGACAGGGGAGCAGCTTCGGCGACGGACTGCTGTCACTGTCCTGCTCCACTGACAGACTGAGGAGATCGTTCCTCCCCCACACTATGCGACTCTTCAATTCCACCCGGGGGGTTAAACATTAATATTATACAAAATTATTGTCTGTCGGTTATACCTTCATTGTTATCACTCTTTAATTTAATATTGTTCTTTATCAGTATGCTGCTGCTGGAGGTATGTGAATTTCCCCTTGGGATTAATAAAGTATCTATCTATCTACTGTTGTTAATTATGTTTATGAATATTCATTTTACTGAGTAATTGTTAATTGACACTTTTTTGTACATGTTTAAAATGACATAACATATGTTTGCTTTGTTAGAAAATCTAACATTTTAGTTTTGTTTTTGATTTTCATCCACTAATATCGATTATTAGAAACCACATACTCTTTCGATCAGAATTCTTATCAGGGGCAAAAATTTCTGATTGGTCAGGCTCGAAATAAAATGCCTGAGAGAGTGACAGTTAACTGCAGAG
This sequence comes from Polypterus senegalus, assembly GCF_016835505.1. Taxonomy (NCBI): domain Eukaryota; kingdom Metazoa; phylum Chordata; class Cladistia; order Polypteriformes; family Polypteridae; genus Polypterus; species Polypterus senegalus. The sequence goes on from NC_053154.1 coordinate 266,845,320, forward strand.
CTGTTGGCAGCCCAGCTAGATGAAAGACAGGATAGTGAATTCAGTAAGCATGGATTTTAAGGTGTCTGTCAAATATAGTGATCAAAGAGACTCAGGACTTGCAAAAATATATTTAAAGAACAGTTTACCCAATAGTTCTGTGGGATAGTGTTCAACTTACTATATTAGTAGTAGAACAGATTGTCCTATGTTTAGAGTAGTGCGAAATTCTTGCTTGCACGGCTGATCAACACGCACCATGTTGCCTCACACCAGTACCATGATAACACTTAAATTTACATTTAGTTACTTAGAAGACACTTTCATCAGAAGTGACTTACAAGGAAGGAGGCAAGTGGACACAAGTCTGGGAACTGTTATAAAGCTAATTTTACAAGACAAGGTCACAAAATTGGCCATAACAAATGAAGAACTCTAAAGCAAACAGAATAACACAAGACTAGCTTCTCTTTCTTAACTACAACAAACCTAGCATTAAAATCATTATCAATTAGGAAAAAATTCATATAACAAGAAAGTCTTTCATTATTTCTTAAACACAGTAAGGGAGGCATTAGTTCGGAAAGAGATGGGCAGCTTATTTCACAACCTAGGAGCTACACATGAAAAGGATTGGAATCTGATGGCATGTGGATGTGGTATTACAAAACACTATTCATTAGCACAAATATGCGTGCAGAAAGGAGTATAGGACTGTATACATTGGTGCTAATACATTAACTAAGAAAGCATCAATGATTTCATCTTAATGTGTGCTGCTATAGGGAGCCAGTGGAGTGATCTATGCCTGCTCAGCTTGTTAAAAACAAGACATGCATATAGAATCATCTGCAGTGCCATGGCAGCACATGCAGATATCGCTACCAGTGAGGAGTTACTGCAGTAAAGACTTGACAAGACCAGTGATTGGACAAGAAACTGTGCTGCATAATCCATCAGATATGGACTGATCTTGAGGATGTAATACAGAGTGAATCTGCATGAATGAGAGACATCTGCAATGTGGTAATTGATCATCTCCTCAAGGTTACATACTATCTTGATAGGTGTTAGTGATAATGAGCAATGTGGTAAGATTTACAAAGATAAAGTGTTGAACATACAGACTGGCTATAATAACAAGGGTCTCCTCATTATTGGAGGGTTGAGCTGCACAATATGTTCCTTCATCCAAGTGGAAGGAACAGTGAGATATGTCAGGATTTAAACAGGGACTGTTTGGTTCTATGTAGGGAATGACACATACCATTGATATAGCAGTGATATTAGACTCCATGGGGACTAGTTCCTACTGAAGTAATGAGCAAGAAAAAAAAAAGCAGGCAACCAAGCAGTGATTATGGGTTCATCCCTGTGATTGCCTAATGCAGCTTTGACACTCTCCTTTCCACAGCAGGATCTACCTGCAATTTGGGATTCAAACCATCTGAAAGCTTTCTCAATTAAGTCAGGTTTGGAGAGGGTAGAGAAGGGGATCTGGTGGTAGTAAACAAGAATGTTTTAAATTTCATAATTTTATTTAAGAGAAAACACAAACTGCTTAACTTAACTGTTTCCATAGTACATCTAGAGTTATGACCCTCTTTCCTTAAACCTTATGGAGGAAAAAACACTAAAAAATAATCTACAAAAATGCCTCTGGTTGCTGATTCTTTATTTAAACTTTGATAAATATGAACCATTAATTAAAAGATGGATCCCCATTGAAGTCCACTGTATCAGGAATTTTGTGATCATCATTTTATCTATGTTGGTCCTATATGTATATGTACACTGTGACCAGAGTATCGTATTTTAGTTCAGAACTAAATGATCAGAGAGAATATGAAGAATAACCAACAGGACTGCAAACTTTAAATGTTACAAATGCCAATAGATTTTCTCCAGGAGTGCGGATAATGAAGGTTTAGCTTTCCTCGCAGTAATAGCTAACTGGCCATACTGCAATTATTGTATTAGTGAGAATTTATATTACAATGACAATATTTATATTTAAGCAATGAGGTTTATTTTACTGTTTATGTACTTTGACTTGGATGTTCATTCATATATATATACTCAGCAAAACAAAAAACGTCCTCTGACTTTCAACTGTTTTTACTTTCAGTAAACTTAATGTGTAAATATTTGTATGAACACTAAAAGAGTCAACACCATAAGACATAAACTAAAAATGTTTCACAATGTGCCCCTGAATGAAAAGAGGCTCAAAATCAAAAGTACCAGTCAGTATCTGGTGTGGCCACCAGCTGCTTGAAGTACTGCAGTGCATCTCCTCCTCATGGACTGGACCAGATTTGTCAGTTCTTGCTGTGAGATGTTACCCCACTCTTCCACCAAGGCACCTGCAAGTTCCTTGACATTTCTGGGGGGAATGGCCCTAGCCCTCACCCTGCGATCCAACAGGTCCCAGACGTGCTCAATGGGATTGAGATCCGGGCTCTTCCACTGCGAGGATGATCAGCTGTCCTTCCTGTCTCCCTGTAGCGCTGTCTTAGGCATCTCACAGTGTGTACATGGCAATTTATTGCCCTAACCACATCAGCAGTCCTCTTGCCTCCCTGCAGTATGCCTAATGCACGTTCACACAGATGAGCAGGGACCCTGGGCATCTTTCTATGGGTGTTTTTCACAGTCGGTAGACAAGTCTCTTTAGTGTCCTGCATTTTTAGACCTTAAATGCCTACTTTCTGTAAGCTGTTAAGGTCTTAACGACCATTCCACAGGTGCATGTTAATTAATTGATTATGGTTAATTGAACATGCATGGAAAACATTGTTTAAACCCTTTACAATGAAGATCTGTAAAGTTATTTGGATTTTTAAAACATTACTGTTGAAATACACAGTCCTGAAAAAGGGACGTTTCTTTTTGCTGAGTGTGTATATATATATATATATATATATATATATATATATATATGAAATAGGATTTAATAATTATTAGTGCATTGTAGTTCCTCAGTGAAGAGTGCTACACAAAGAAACAGCTGAAAACAATTATTTGTTTCCTAGTGTTTATTTTTCTCTACACTTTGCAAAATATCTCTAAACAATACCACTTACGCATTGATGTAACTAGTGAACTGTCCATGGACCTCAATCAGCATCTCAAACTCAAGTTTAGGAGGCTGCTGCATATTTTCACCCCTAGCAATTTCTTTAAAAGAAACTAGTTTGTGCAGTTATTGATACCCACTATATTTTTCTTTGGCTTATTACTGTTCTCTTTCTGTCACATTTCTGAAACTGTAGATTTCTAATAGCATTACCCAAATATTTTAAGAAAACCTTTTTTCTACACAGATATTTAATAATATGTGACAAAAACAAAAGGAGCAAGTATGTGAAAGTTAGCTTGTTAACTGCTGTCTACTTAGTATCTAATTGACAGCTGGATAAGGAAGAAATAAAAGAAATAAAGGGCTCTAAATCTTTAATAAATAGAAAGATAAGTAAAGAGATAAATGGACAGAGGAAAATAATATTCTAACAAATGCTTAACCCAATTCAGGGTCGGGAGGAGCCAAAGCCCATCTCTGCACCACTCTGTGAAGGCAGAAAACAGCCTTAGGAAAGTAGGCAGTCCGCACCACTCTTGTACATGCTAAATGTAGAATCTCCAATTAACCTAAAATGCGCCTCATTGGAAAACAACTGAAATACCTGGTCATTGTCCGAGTAGGGTATGCTTACAAAAGTTAAAAAATAAAACGGTCAACTAAAATTAATGCAAAGTTTATGTTCCATTACGAGGAGCATTTAACTACTAAATATAAAGGAGACGGAACAAAAACCAGTAACCACTGTGACCCCGAAATCTGACTTTGAAATGCCAGGCCTAAACCAAGTCCAAATGTTATTTTTTACCTCAGCATTTTACATTATACAGATGAAGCAAAGATGCACAGCAAAATTTTATTTTTCTGTATGAGACAAGCAGGTTTTAATGTCCCACCTTTCTGTTGCTTTAATCTTACTGTCACCACATTCAAATCACTCTGTCTTGTCTGTACTAATATCAATCCATTCCACTGCAATCAGTTCCCCGAGACTGGAAGAGGCCCATCTCTCTCCTGATGACTCATTAACAGGTGGGCAGAGTAAAATGTTCCAACATTAAATGCCAGCTCCTAAAAATAACTTGATCAGCTGGCAGGCTATTGTTTCCATTAGAGTTTCACTTTGCTCTCTAGTCTCAGTATTAAATGAGAATTTCACAAAATCATTTTAGTTTTCTAATACTACAGGGGGAAGTGAACATAAAAACCCAGGGCACAGATATTGGGAAGTTGCAGTATAGAGTCATTTCTTTTGAGTAGACCGGTGGAAAAGCAACATATAAGACTGGCAAATTAATTTTAAACAGTCAAAAGGCAAAGTCTACATTTGTCCCATGGGATAATCACTAGCAAAATTACCAAGCAATTCCTGCACTTTCAGACCTCTACATAGATATAAAGAAAATATTGTAGCAACTGTAGATGTACATCTTTTTACAACAATAAATAAATACAGCACAACACATGTTTCCAAGTCACTCTCCATCTGTATTTCTTAAGCAGAATACTTTTGTTGAGCCAAAAATGTAATGCTGACAGCAGATAGATGGAAGTCTTAAAATCTGAGAAGAGGCTGACATGAAAATTTATTGGTCCAAGTGTTTAACATTAAGTGATTAAGACACAAACATACTGTAGTGATGAATATAGCACACTGCTGCTATAAAGCCTCTTTATCCATGATCTACACAGATGGTATGTGTTTGACTGATACCCAACAAGATCAAATAAAATGAAGAATTTTACAGCAAGGAATGAAGAAAGCCCCTCATGTGATAAGAAAAGGGAACAGTATTCTGAACATCCAGTTCGTCAGTTGGAGAAGATTTAAATTATTAGCTACGGAATTCTCAAAATACAAGAAAATTAAAAAATCATACAACATGTGAAAAATGAGCATAAACTCAAATGAACAATTTTTACACATCTCACTATTTGTACATTAATGGAATGTATCAATGGAGTTTCCCAGAGCTAGACTACATGTCCTCATAAATACATACCATTTAGCCCAACATAACTCATCAATTCTTATTTATCTAAATTCTGCAAAATATTACCAAGTAGATATTTGTAGGTTCCCAAACTACTACTAACTGACACCCTACCAAGCAATTTATTTAATGTAAGTATGCATGGTTCTCAGTGCAAAGGAAATCACTTTATGTAGGTGTTGAACTAAACTGTGCTGATTCAATTGATATTTTTAAATATTTCTATAATGTCTTCTTTTACTTTCTCTGAAGAGTTTCAGTTATTTTAGTCTTTCTTTGTGGCTTGTAACCTACAGACCTAAAGTAAGTCTAGCTGCTCTACTCTATTATTCTATTATTCTGTTAATAGTGCTGTGATGGTATTACAGCACCAGAAGAATATATCCATTGCAGATGATGGGATTATGGTCTCTTTTGATGTATTTTCAATACCAAAAGCAAAAAATCGACCACAGAGACAAGAAACACAGTTTACAGAATTCCATGCAGTGCATGCCCAGCTGTATAATAGTCACAACACGTATACAGGCACACTGCAATGCTGTCAGAGGGAAAAGACCCTCGGCCTCTGATATGAATGTAAAAGTTCTATGGACACATGTTTAACTGGGACTCTGTGGAAGTAAAATTCAGGGCTAATACTAAGAGTGCCAGAAAGCTGGCTGAATCGTGGCTATCAAATGAAAACGCCATTAACAGACACTTGGACTTGAACCCAGCTAATGCAGGCTTAAAAAGAACAATCAAATAAAAAAAAGACTTTATGACCAACACCCTCTGAACCCAACCTTATTAAACCAATAACATGAAGATTTAGGAAAAATCTCAATTTCTTAATGCTGAACTTCAAATAAGTTATGCCAGGACCTGAGAGAGGTTATAGCAGGGATCTCAGAAGTTAATTAGCAGCAAAAACAGATCACTAATTAAGAAAAGGGTTAGAATAAAAACCTGTAGTCACTGCGGCCCTCCAGGACTGGAGTTTGAGATCACTGGGGTATAGTAAGGGACATGCTGGCTACACTTCAGGTTGCAGGCAATTTTAAACAATATTTGACCAACAAGTTACTGGAAACATCTTGGAAGACTACCTCTCAAATGGATTCCATGTGGGTTTACAGTTGGGAATAAACCAAATATTGCAGTGATCTGAAAATGAAAATAATCATCTTTAGATGGGGAGGGACAACTAAACCTAGCAAAGTAAAAATGGATTTATTTGTTTTGGTAATTCTCTGCCATGGGTGTTTAAAACAAGAAAAAACATCACAAATACTATACAGTGCCATCATATAACACAGAGAAGGTATCAGAAAGATCCATCATAAAAAATTGCCTAAGTCTCTGATGTTACATAGGACTTTAGCTCCTGAAAATCATTTATGAGGTATAAAATTAATGCTGGTCTGCAATTTTAGCTATCTGAAGCACTGACTGTCAACAAACAGTGGCTTGCCCTAGCCAACAAGTTAAATGCTTTGAGGCAAAGAAATATCAGGGCTGATTTGAGTTAAAAGCCAGATTCGGCAAGATGGATTAATGTGGAAAATAAGCCAACTGGAATTGGCCAGAAATTAACTAGAGTCAGATGTCACTGGAAGCAAGGCATTAACTGTACAGGCATATTACATTACAAATTCATGAGAAAAGAGAGACGCAAAGGTAGCACATGGTCATAATGATCATTATCTCTACATGCACCACTTTTTGTATCTGTAAAGGATTAATCCTAACATGCCTAAGAAAGCAACAAAAAAAAAAAATATATGAGCTATACACCATAAAGGGTTTTGTTTTAGGATCCCCCAACTTGTATATGCTAAAAACACCTTAACTGGTAGGAATTTAATGGCCAATTCGAACTGCTGATTTTTACAGTTAGATCAGTTAATTTGAATCCTTTTGCTCATTTTAGATCAAGTCCCATTTCTAAGCGTCAAGAAGAAGATTCAAGCCAGCCTTTAGGCCCCAAGACATATAACTGGGCAATACAAACCAATACTTTAAACAAGTACACTATGCTGTATGTTTCGGGATACAATGATCCCTTCTCGATCGCAGGGGTTGCGTTCCAGAACCCCCCGCGAAAGGTGAAAATCCACGAAGTAAAAACCATACGTTTATATTGTTATTTTTATATTGTCACGCTTGGGTCACAGATTTGCAGAGAAACACAGGAGGTTGTAGAGACAGGGACTTTAACACACTGCAAACAAACATTTGTCTCTTTTCAAAAGTTTAAACTGTGCTCCATGACAAGACAGAGATGACAGGTCCGTCTCACAATTAAAAGAATGCAAACATATCTTCCTCTTCAAAGGAGTGCGCATCAGGAGCAGAGAATGTCAGAGAGAAAGAGACAGAGAGAGAGAAAAGCAAACAATCAAAAATCAATAGGGCTGTTCGGGATTTTAAGTATGCGAAGCACCGCTGGACAAAGCAGCTTCAAGGAAGGGAGCAATATGAAGGTAGTCTTTCAGCAATTTTTAGAGGAGCGTCTGTATCCTCGAGGCCAGTGTGCGAACAGCCCCTCTGCTCACACCCCCTCCGTCAGGAGCAGAGAATGTCAGAGAGAGTGAGAGAGACAAAAAGCAAACAATCAAAAATCAATATGTGCTGTTCGGGCTTTTAGGGATGCGAAGCACCGCATGGGAAGCATATTGTATATCATTGAGGAGTTTTATTTAATACGTAATACATGCTCCGATTGGGTATCTTCTCAGCCATCCGTCAATAGCATCCCTTGTATGAAATCAACTGGGCAAACCATAAATGTACCATGTACCATAAATTAAAAGATCCATTGTCAGCAGAAATCCACGAAGCAGTGAAAAATCCATGATATATATTTAGATGTGCTTACATTTAAAATCCGAGATGGAGTGAAGCCGCAAAAGTCGAAGCGCGATATAGCGAGGGATCACTGTACTCCTCTTCTAAAAAGAAAAGTATGTTTAGTACCAAATATCTTGCTTAAATTAACTCCATGTATCTGCAGTGAGAACATATTAACATGAAGGTTACAGTACAAAATTGTAAACAGTATCTGTCATTGAGGCTTTACCATAAATTTAAGAACCCTTTCATCATTTGTTGGCAATAGCACTAAACATAGTTATAGCGGGGTCTCTACAGATAATGGTCTGTGTACCACAAAGCTATAGAGATATCATCAAGTCTCACCTGGCCGTGAGACGCTCAGTCTTCATGTTGAAATTATAGGTGTAATTGTCAATTCCCTGTATCTTCATATTTCTACTACAGTTGAACCTATACATGGGTTATGCATTCATAGATTCAACTAACCGTGGATCATAATTACAAAAAGAAGGTAAAGAAAAAAACACAAAAAAGAAAATACATTTCAGAAACTTCCAAAAAGCAAAACCTGAATTTGCCAAAAGCCAAGCACTACCCTAAATCCATGCGAATGTAGTGACGTGTAGGTATATCTTGCTGTAGATTCCAGCCATTTCACAGATTCTCAGTCTCTCTCCAAAACGTATTGTTTAAGCGCTGTTCACCTCGCATCTCATTCGTTTAATACTTTTGTTGTGTAAAGTGTTTGTGAGAGATAGAAAATGAATTTATATCTTCCCTAGTTGTAATTATATTTTCTATATGTACTTGTAATTTAAAAATCCTGTGTTTCATTCTGTGTATTTATCTTTCAGGTAATTAAACAAAAGCAACCTGTAAGTGTTAAATAAAGAAAATGCTAGTCTGTTGTCATTATTCCCTAAACAACACAGCATAAGCACTATTTACATAGAATTTACCTTATATTCGGTATTATAAATAATCTAGAGATGATTTGAAGTGTATAGAAGGATGTGCATCAGGTAAATGCAAATACTATGCCATTTCATATAAGGGACTTGCGTATCCTGGAATCTGGACAGCTATACTTAGTATACTGTATTCCCTGGTAAACTGCTGCAGAAGTAGTTACAAAACAGGATGCTTCTACAGCTGGTGAGAATGTTTCTCTTTATTAATTGAAAAATTAACAAAAAAAAAAGGTACATGACAGTTTCAGTGGATTTAACAAGCAGCGGCAAAATAACTTGAATTCTTTATTAGAACTAAAGCAGAGATACATCCAAGGAGGAGACTGGGCAAACTCTTTTCAAGTTTAAAGGGACACTATGCTTACCCAGTTACTACAATACAGAATTCTTTCACTTAGTAAAATAATGATTTTAAAGAAACACACAGGCATTACACTCACATGTGCACTTTTACTATAACTGCTAATCAGCATATGTATCCCTAAATTTTACAAGAAAACATGATAACCTCAAAGCTCTCTGTGCGGACCAGAATATCTGGGTATCTTATGGTACCTAAACTATGGTATTCACATACTAAAACCAAAAGAAAGGGTATAGTTCAGAAGGCATTGATCTCCAATGTAAATGGTCTTGTTTAAGAACCTCATCAAGAGTGAGAGACAGTCGCCTATACCATGTGGTAGCACCAGCACATTGTCAAAGCCTGTCAATCTGTCCATCAGTCATCCAAAACCTCTCATCCAAATGAATGAAGTATATTGGGATTAAAACAGGAGTCTTCTCCGGGTAGCAGTCCATCATAAGATACATGCAAGAATAAACTCACTCAGTTTTATACAGGCAGTTGAGTCACCAATCAAAATAGCTTGCATGTCTTTGACATATGAGAGGAAAACCAAAATCATATGTAAACATTATAAAACACTACTGGTGATGTAATACCAGAGAATGCAAAATCTGAATAACAAATTGGTCCTTATTTCAACTAGCACATTATGCTATTCAGATTGTCACAGTGAAGGAAATAGTCTAGATTATGATTGAAGTAGATGCAAACTTTTCAAAAAATCACATTACTGAATTACAAATTTATTTATTAGACACTCACATCACAAATAGACATATTTTTGCATGGCGAAGGTAGTGGAATTTATAGTTCACTTTAACTCAGTATTATTGCAAGATAATTTATTGGTTGGGATTTAGTCAGTTAAATACGGAGACAGTGAAACTGAAAGAAGAATGTGACAATGTGTTGAAAGATAGAATGTAAAAATACACCAAAATGAGAAGCACTCTTTACAATGCAAAAATATATATTTCTGTGGTTTGTCTGGGCAATTTTAATTCAAAATTACTGAGAATGACTGTACACTAGTGAAAGGGTAACTACATTTGAAGCAGCATGATAATAGTATAGTGTATATAGTGTATTAAGTACATAAAGGAATAGGTTTGATTATCCATTAGAAATTATTTGGCAACAGAACAATGAGTCCACTGATGACCTCAAGCCTCAGTATATAAGGTTAATGTTTTGGGCGATGTAGTAGATAGCAAAATAATGCTACCCTTATCAACCTAAACAGCTTAAATGACAGCTCACCTAAAGTTTGGAATGGTTAACAGAAGTTCAGCCTGCCTTTTGAAGTTGTGAAACACTCACTTGGAAGCCTACTGCAGGCTGAGATATGACTCTGGAGCAACCGTAGCACTAATCACTGTGCTGCACATACTATATTGACTTGGTGGGGGGACAGAAAATGTTTCACAGTGCATTATTCAATCAGCTAACCATGAAAACAGAATGTGTCAATTACAGCTATATATACACTGTATATGGTCCCTGTATAATGTTGCCTGTATGCCTTTTGGTAAGGCAGTAAATATACTTCACAAAGTACCTACAGAATATAAAAAAATCAAAATAGGTAGAAATTATTCCCACACTAAGAAAATACAGAAAAGAAGGACAAAGACACAAAGTTCCTTAAACAAATTACAGGTTTCATGAGTCAAATGTGTACTATGCTAAACTGAGCATCGTCACCAAAAATACTTTGTAGATTAAACAAATGGTAATAAGCACTAAACATTTGTATATGCAAACACATACTTTCGTAATTATTTTTCTGCTTCAAAGGATCTGTGTATATATTATAGCTTAAATACAGATGATGTTATGAAAAAGTGGAAAAGGATTTTCCTTGAAACCCGATTACCAAAAACAAAAGACTATTTTCAGTTTATTAACATGATTATCATTAGATATTAACAAGTTAGTAATTATTTTTTCTTTTATCACTAACAGTAAGATAATGTTACATTCTTGCTACAAGTCAGCTATACATTGTATATTCTCTTGTTAGTACTTAAAAGTAAAAGCACTGGCAATAAAATATACCTGCATCCACACTAAATTACCTACAGTAAATTAGGACATTATCCTTGTAGTCAATGATTCGTACTGACTTAAGAATTTGATACATTTTGTAACTGTATTAAAATAAAAATGTGAAGGTTGATCAAGGATTCGGTAGCACTATTAACAATGAAAAGTCCTCATCAAAAAACTTCTTTGGCTCAGTATTAATGAATCTTTTCATATGACAAAGACACTGCAAAAAAAGGGTTAATCTAGCTTCAAAGATTACATTTAAATAAGAAATACTTGAATGGCTGTGTTATTATTATATTAATCAGAATTATCAAAGCATTGCACAAATAAAAGAAAAACCACAGCTATATTAACTTCATGAGGTACCAATTTATTCCTTCACATCTGATCATTTGAAATCTCTTCAACATTTTGTTTTGCCCAATCCCATGAAAGAAACTATCAACTATCCTAATTTAAGCACAAATGGCAAACCCGGTAAAGATTAAACATAATCTTAAGGAACACTAAAGACAAAAAGAGTCCAAAATCATTAAAATCAGCTGTTGAACAGAAGCCTCAAGGTTTCAGACAACATTAATTAGGATCAAAATTTATCCTAAGCAGGATAAGTTGTGGGGGGTTGAGGTTGGGGCAGAAAAGTTTTTTGCTAGATAAAAGGTTCAGCCTTCATGGCTGCTGCCACAGAATACTAGTTTAAACAATTCCACTAGATCTCTTAATGTTTATTCTGTCTTTTCAAAATGAACATTCTTTTACACAGGCAATATCTAAACCTCTTCTTGGAAAGTATTCTTGTTTAATGAAGTAGCTCTGATGTTCCTTCTAGCTAAATTAGAAAAACAAAACAGCCAGTTTTTTTTTCCTAGGAAGATTCAATTAATTTATCATTTAAATCCACACAAAGAAAACAACTTTATTCCTATAAAACGTTGCCTGAAACTTTACATCAGTTTGCAACCTAATGCTTATAGAAGAGACCTGAGGCCTCGTGTATAAAATAGTGCATACACACAAAAATGCTATGTACGGCCATTTAGACATTCACATCGGGATGTAAAAAAACTCAACTTAGCATAAAGCTACGCACATTCTCACTGCAGCACAATCCATTGTGTACATAAGTTTACTACTCACTTTTGGAAACTTGTGTAGGACCCCCTATGAAATCCATTTTATTTTTTCACAAAATCCGTTTTATTTACTTTGATTTTTGGTTTTCACTGCTTTATTTTTCCTTGCTTCAATTTTTTTTTTGTTTGTTACTGTAAGTAGCAACACCTACAACAAAGCAAATGTTGTTCAAAGACACATGCAATGAATTTGATGAAGACTGCTCTCATTTTCTGGCAGTGTACCTCCTTGTTTACAATGCATAATAAAGAAAGGACACATCTTCGTCATTTTTTTGAGCGGTATGTCTGACTCATATGACCACAAAGTCCTCCACAAACTGGCATCTTGCACCTGACGACTTTGTTGCTTCCTCTATTTTTACCTGAAAGGGAACACTTTTTGATCTTAATTTCTCCTTGTTCTTGAGATAGGTTTTAGATGTGACGTAGTCATTTCAAGTATCTTTTGTGTCCAGTCTTAGGTATGCTGGCAAAACTTGCAGAAGAGATTTGTAAAACTCACCGGGATATTGTTGTGCCCTCAATTTTGCAGTTAAGCTTGTGTTTCTTAGTTTTTTCAATGTAGTTAGGGTATCTGATACTGCTCGCTTTGACATTTCTGTCTAGTGCAACTAGCTAATTCATGTGCTTTTAACGAGAAAACATACAACAATGCTAAGGGCCATACTCTGGATCTTATAGGTTCCACTGGTCTGCAGAATGTTTGTACATCTGGTTCTATCATCGGTATCTCAGATCACAAACTGATTGAATTTAGTTTCACTTATCCCCTGCCTAAAATAAGTTAAAAATCTAAAATAACCTTTTGTAATATCAGGAATATTGATTAGTTATCCTTTTCTATGCCTGTCAGTGGTTCCTGTCTCCATGATGTTTCGGAGTTGTCTTGCCCTATGCAGATTTTTGTCTCTATATAATTCCACAATTATGCACCTATTAAATCTTTGATTGTTCCTACTACCCGGACCTCCCTATGGTTCACTGCAAAATTGCGTACCATAAAACAAACTGGTCACCGCTTGGAAAGGCTCTGGAAGAAGACTGGTCTGTCTGTCTACGCCCTGCCTTACACCAAACACCTGAAAGAATACAGATGCGCCTTATTGGCTGCTCGTTCAAAGTACTATTCGACCCTTAATGACTTTGGTACTTGTCGCCCTAGATCTCTTTTTAACACAGTTGACAGACTTTGTCAACCTGCTGTTAAAAATCCTACTTCCTCTGTTGAGCACTGTAATTTATTTCTAGACTATTTTTAGCCAAAAACTTTTGCTTGAATTATTGCTCAAACAGATAGAGGCACGATTGAATTTCTACAAAGAATTTCATTAGCTTGAAAAACAAAAAAAACAGAAAATATTATCTAAATTATAGAACCATAGATTATTCAATCACTTAATTTATTGGGAAGTTTTGTAACAGTCACCCCTTCAGTCTCTAAATTCTGCACATTCCCATTTTTAAATCTAAAATCCATTTTTATTTTAGATCTAAAATTACGTGATTCCGTCAGTGTTTTCCACATTATGGAAATCATACGGTCCTACTGGTGGCACCCAGTGTCAAAGCACTGCTACTGTTCCTGTGTGGTTTCCTTTTCTTTTTGAGATTCAAACGTGCTCAATCAGCCCATCAAGTGCTCCTGGTAGAACTGTTTGTATTTATAAGTGCAATTACCTCAGTGTAAGCTTGACCTACAGTTGTAATACCACACAACCTGAGCCACTTCATTAACCACTGGCACTATCTGCACTATATGAACATGTATATTGTATTTATACTTTCATATTGTATATTTTCATTGTTTTTTTTATCATAATATTATTGTTATTTTATTATTTTAAAAGGAAAATAAGTTTATGGAGGATTTGCATATTGAATTTCATTGTACCATACAATAACAATAAAGGAATTTAATTCAACTCAATAGAAGAGCATGTATTTACAGATGATGAAATCTGGCTTCTAAGTCAATTTAGATTTCCAAGAGCTATCTTCTAGGAGCTCTTGATGTTATTTTTAAGATGAAATGCATTAAAGTATGCATATTACATTATACAGATCTATTTTTAACTTCATTTAAATAATGTATACTGCCAACAATTAAATGTGCAACATTGTACATGTGTACTGAAGGGACTGTAGCTGCAGGTGGAAGCTCCTGTCGCACTTTATGCAACTGTTGTTACGGTTCTGCCATTGTCTAGAAATGGCTCCATAAGCTTTATGATCACAGTCTCTGAAAGTCTTTCTCCCATGGGACGACTGGGATCATTTCCTAAATAAGGAGTGGCATTGCAAACGTACATATACACGTACAACATTGCCCGTGTCGATCAAGCACAGGAAGCTCCGCAGTCTACTTGGGACTACGCTATAGGAATATAAGTAAATAAATCAAGGTAAATAACATTCGATCTGGCTTTTATATAAGTAACATATAAATGCTTTTCATATAAAGATCATCACAAAACATAATCACAAACAGGACTTTGCACGATACCTTGGTGAGCTCTGCAAGCCCTGCTGCAGCATCCAAATGGTTACATCTTTCACCTTTATGCCTGGTGCAGCTGCATTGTTCTTATGTGCGAGTGGACGTTTCTTGTGGCGTTTGGGGGGTTTCTGTTCTCTTTCTCCGATGTATAACCTTCATCCGAAATTCACCTCACATCTTTATTTGAAAACTAGCAATATTAGATTGGGGGAAGCGTGAACGTGACAGAGAATAATACTGAATAAAAAAAATGCTAACTTTAACAAGTACCATAAATTTACACCGGTTGTTACTGACTCAAATCAAATGTAGATTTTTATTCTGTAACAGTAACAATATGAGCAGCTCACTACTCAAAATGGATATGCCCAGAATTGAACCGGGAACCTCTTGATTACGAGTCAGCAGCTCATACCACTGCACCACCCAAGTGGTCGTGTCACCATTGTACCCTAACCTGGTTTCTTTTTCTACGGGTATATTCTTGAATAAAAGTGCACTTGTTTTGTTATAAGTGTACCATTTTGTGAAAGTGTTTATTTGATATGTGGACTTCAGGCTTCACACATTATTCACTTCATGTCTACATTTTGTCAGTTATTACTAAAATATGAAAAATGTTTCTTTTTTTAGTTATGTGTTCAACAATTTCTGCCTCGCATTTAATCCTACATTTACCCAGATCATTGTAGACACGGAACACACATGAAATGTATGTATTCCAAATGATTATATATTATTCACCATCTACAACTCCAGGCACCTCACACCCAGATAAACAGACTTTAGCTCTGAGAAACTTCTCTGCGACTTGAGCTGCGTCGGTGGTGGGTGGGGATGGAAAAGAAGGCTGCTTGCTGCTTGTGTTGATCCACACATTAACAAAACAAAAGACGCTGATGGAGAGGTGTGAAGAAATTTAAGGAGGTTCCAGGATTACAAGTTTTTTGGTAGGCTTCAGGGATTCTAGTGTTAATACATGCTTTAATTCAGTTCATCATGAAAATTATATCAAGTACACATCTTAGTATTTAAAATTTTCAGAGAGCTGTAATATTATGAATGTAATGTATTCTGTGTCCTGTCAGCATAAGAGAAAGCACGTTTAAGAAGCACGTGGTGATTCATACACAGAGAGCACACAGAAGAACACGTAGAACACAAAGCATTTAACGTGCTACTTTAGTTACTTCTCACACGTCTAAAGGTAAAATGAGCAGTCACAGTGTGGCATTACAAAGTCACACCTGCCACCATTCTGATTTACCTTAATTCTGTTAAAAAGCTGTGCAATACTGTGTCACTTTTAGCAAGAATCGGGGGCCTGCAGTAGCTGCAGGTTTTAATTCGTTTCCATAATAAGTAAACAATTATCGTTGCCAACTGAATATACATCTTTTGCTTTCACTTTAATTGATTTGCTTTTCAAGAATTATAGTACTTAATTTTTTATTCTATAATAATGAGACAGAAAGTGAGTCAATAAATTTGGCCATATCTCCCTAACATGTTTTTAATAATTTGGTATATGCAGGCTACATTCAGGATAGAATGAAGGATGCCTCAGGTAAATAAATTGACTTTATATAGTGTAGTGCCAATTAATAGCATTCACCATTACAAGGCTCTTCATGAAGTAAAAAACAAAATATTAAGATATCAATCTAATGAATGAAGTAAAAAATTAAGGTAATATAAACAGAAACCATAATAAATTATATCACTTTAACCAAGAGAACCTGGCGAAGGACAAGAATAATGAATAAACAGTAAAGTAATCTGAATCAAAGAGTTAGAGCGCAAAAATCTATTTTTTGTGAGGTAAAGCAGTAGAAACTAGGTCAGGACAAAGTTTAACAGAGAAAAATGCCCATTGTAACCACATGTGGACGCCAAAACGCCCCAAACATCAAACACAAGATCAGCCAACACTTGGAAGTGGTGGGTCCAGGCATTGTTCAGTAGGATTCGGGAGCAGTGTGATCACTAAACGTGCAAGAGCATCAAATACAGGGGTGACATTAATGATGGAACAAGTCAATCAACAAACATTTCTCATTTCATTTAATATCGTTTAAGTTAAAAACAGGTTTATATTCTCACCTTGCAAGTGAATGTGAATTGTAGTTGGCAAGAAAATCTGCATTTTTCTTCCTTAACATCACTGGTCTCTGTAAAAATTTTGTCATTTGTGCAGCATAATTAACAGCAAAATGCTGTGCTACACACTTAATAAATCTGTTAAGAGGGTAGAGTGTTATTCTGTCCCAAGTAATTCCAAAAAAAAAAAAACAAAATAAGGAATATCACTTAGACATGCCTCCTGTCACTCCGTGTTTGGATCTTGTTTTGGCTTTACACAAAGTCGCATGGTGATAACTAAGACATGAGTGTGAGTGCAGGCGAGCAGTGAAGTGCAGAATGGGGACAATCACACCTGGTCATAGTATGGAACAAAGGTGCCTACTGTGAGTACAGCCTATGGCTTTGTGACAGTGAAAAGACATGAATTAGAAGATCAGAAAAGTGTCCTAAAAGTCTACAGCAGGTAACAATCAGAAGTACCTATTCTGGGTTGTTAATGTTGACAGTTTTATAAGTTAACAGATGTCTTTTAAAGATATTTCGATATTTAACATGAAGTTATTCCTTGTCAAAAGAGGACCAGAATGAGCAAAAATATGAGCAAAACTGTGTTCCAGCCAAAGTATAAATGACACTTCTGGTCACCCAGCTCAAGCCCAAATAAAAGAGGTCAGCCAGGAGCCACATTCAGTTCACTTTTTAGCAACTGTCAAAGAAGAAATACTACAATTCAAATCTGAAGTATCAAACAAAAAAGTGCTCCAACCCAGAAAATTTGTGCAAAATGTGAAAAGAATCGTCATATGCTATTGCCTTTTAAGAGAAGAACCTTGATTACAGAGATCAACAAAGGGAACTGGGTTAAACTGTGTTATAGTAGGTCCATGGCTTAAAACAAAACAAAAACAGGCTGTTTTAATAAAATAGTCCACTGATCGGCTGGTTCTCTGTGGGGACACTCACACAGCTGCAGGGAGTTGGTGAAGTAGTTGGGGTGAGACACACCTGAACATGAAGGTGCGGTCTTTCTCAATTGCTTCATTGGCTTCCTGCAGTGTGTTATTGACACATGATGTCCAAACAGCCCTATAGAGCAATATAGAGAAAAGGAATAAAAACACAAGCAGGTGCGGGAGTGAGCCTGTGCCTAGAGAGAAGCAGGTGGACGGGAATGGTTCCCCGGGATGTTGCATGTGGCCAGTGCTCAGGAGGGGGCACAGGGATCACTCCTTTTGAGCAACCAAGGAAGCAGGAGTGATCACTATGCTCCGGAGTGTCGTCTAGCCAGGTGGAGACAGCGATCGGCAGCGGTGGGAGGATGGCACTCTTTTGGCAGGTGGAGCCTTGGAAGGCAGCGGTGGGTGCGGAAGCTCTCCATGAAAGGACGAGGATCGGACAGTGGGGACACAGGTCACATCTGAAGGAAGTCTGCGCCTGCTGGTGGAACTCTCTCCATGTTGCAAGGTCTGAGTAGGATAAGCCAGAAAGGCGTCAGTCCTGCCTGAATTTTAACTTAGTTTATATGGATTTATTTATTTGAACAATTTAACCTCCACTAACACTTGGACTTTTTTATGGATTATTTATGGAACATTTTGAGCACATAACTTTTTGGAACACTTTGATTTTGACTTCCTTTTAATAAAAGCATTTGCACTTTTCACCATTCCCTTGCTTTTGTGTTTTGTTCTCATCTACCAAGCTCACCTTGATTACATTATCGACAGTAATGGGTTCAAGAGGCTCCTACTATAGAAGAGGGAGCAAGGAGCCGACCTGCACTTTCACAAGGAGTGCCTAATATTATCTGTTACTAAAACATTCTTCTCAGATGGAAATGCTCATTAAAGAGTTGTGTCCTGGTTACTGAAACATTTATTATTTCAATATATGACCTCTATTTTACCAAAATGAATCACATTAACAATTTTGTTCAGGTTTTTAAAAAAGACGAGGTTGATGCATAGAGAAATGCAATGGAAAAAGATACACACCTTTTAAAAGAATACTCACGTTAATAATATTAATTCTACCAACTAATGTGAGATGAAAACAGTGCGGTCGAGATGTGTTCCTTACTTAAGAGTGACCCTCAACTGAATAAGCTGGTTAGAAAATGAAATATAATTGGACAGACATGTAGCCATGCTCATTAACAATCCAAGGATGAGCACAACATTTTTGTTCCTTTACTAAGGTTATGGATTGAGCAGGATTAAAAAGCAATTCATCCTGCCATAATTTCAACTCAAATTCATTTCAAATCAATTTCAACATATTTCTTGACACTACAGGGTAAACCAACTGAAACCATGAGCTGGACTTTTCTTGCTCTCAAAGCATGCACAAATTATGTACTTTTGTTTCTCAACTAATTCCATAATGGGATAAAAGTAACATTTATGAAAGCCTTTTTTGCCTTCAAAACACTGAGGGATTTTCCCGCTTTATTAAGCTAAACCATGAGAGATTTTTAAGTAATAGGCACAATTCCCACAATTCTGCTACCGTAATTCAAACCCTGACTACTTTGATTAAATTGTTTATCAATATCTTCATATATACACACACACACACAATACACCATTTATCTGTTTAAAATCAATACTCCATTTCACACTGAAACTTGTCTTGGCTTTAAAACAGAGTCATTAATTATTCCGTTTTCAAGGCACACTCTGATGTTCTCTCAAGGTTGAAGCTTTTATCTTTATTTAAAGGAAAAAGTCAATAATAATTCTCCTTTATAAATGGATGAACCCACTATCAACAATGTGCGCTTGTTGGTCGAGAGGTTCAATTCAATACCACATAACTTGAAACAACATAAAGGAAATTTATACAAAAATATATGGAACAAACTGATTTCTTACAAATTAAACTACTTTTCTCTGTGTCTACTCGATATAAAATGAACTTTATTATTCACTACATTGAATTTAATACTTCATTAAAGTAAAGGAAATCTGATCAGCATAATGATGTGTTTTCACAAGGTCCTGTAGTTGACCAACCTGTTTCAGGTAACTCAAGATCATCTAATATTTCATAGTAAAGTATCAATCACTGTATTGATGACAACTGTTACGTTTTACATCAAATGATGTACAACAAGGACAATATATATGTTTTATTTTAATTGTAAAATATTGTAATAGTTGTCTTCAGTATGCATTGTTGGTAGTCTGTTCTGAGACAGGCAAGAATCTCACTGTGCTGAATACACAATACAATACACTTGAACATCAACAATGTCAGACTAATATTACTGAAAAACTGCTTACCTTATTTTAAATCTAATTAGTGTTGAGTAAATAGATGTGATAGCAATCCAAAGTAATTTATCTAGTCTTACACTTTGTTACACAATGGCAAAATGTAAATTTTTGTTTTGTTGGATGAGTTTATCATGTTAGGAATTACACTAACTGGGTGAGATTTGTTGCTTTTCCATTACGACCAGCACCAGAATCAGAATGAGATTGATGGCCTAGCTTCAGGTATTTTCCAGCTACTAACAAGAACACAAAGCAGTTGATTCACGTACATTGATAACAGCAAATATAAACAACAGGTTTCTGCCCAGTTAACCCAAACAAGTAGATAAAGAGGAAATTAGTGCAGAATAAAATCGTTCCTTTTCTGCTTTATTTTTTTCTTAACATTCTTTTACAATGTCTATCAAACTTGTTTTTTTCAACTTGTTTCATTTTCAATAACATGCAACACTTCATTATGAATCAAAGTGTCAAATTCACATTACATACTGTGCTACTACAACTGCCTGCACTGGGTATTCCCAATAGAAAAATTTACTACTCTGTTTTGCCTAAAAGAAAGATGTTGTACCAAACCTGGGCAATCCAAATACTGTACATACTTGTGTTTAAGATCTCCTGCGGATAAGCCGGGCCTTGACTTTACCATATAATTTCCGGTATTTTATAATGTCGGTTGTATAAGTCGAATGCAGAAAACTCACGTTATTGATCCAAGAGATTATGATATGCCAACTCCCAACTGAGAGAGGAATCCATGGGGCAAACTGCCTTTTTTTCCTATATATTGTGCCTGCGTTATCACACGGTAATACCCAAACTGTCCGAAGCGACCCTCATACACCTTTATCGTAGGAGCATCCCTTATCTATGATGGAGCATTCCATCAGAAGAAAATATGAAGCTGGTTTTAAATTAAAAGTCATTGAAGTTCAGAAAGAAATTGGTAAGTGCACTGCCGCAACAAAATTCACTGTGTCTGAGAAACTGGTGCGAGATTGGAGGAACAAAAAAAAAAAAAAAAGTGTCATATTTTAAGTATGGGTGTGATTTTATGATCGACTTATACGCAACTATATACAGTAACGAATCAAGTGTTTACAATACATTTGAGTAAACCTTTACTGAACACTTTATCCCTGTTAACATTCTATTTTTCGTGAACATTTGACAAGTCTAAGAAGGTTCACAGTACAGTAAAGTTTTAATTCTTCAAGAAGAGTAAAAAGAACTTAAGATCAAACTTGTAATTTTTTTCTACTCTGCCTAGCAACAGCTCAATGCTACTACAACTACCACTACTACTTAGGGATAGGATGACAGCAAAATGATTTTCAGTATTATGGTATGGTTAAAATATATAAAGTTATATTATATTAACCCAGCCACAGGGGATGCACAAACCAGTGTGTTTTTTCGTGCCAGAGTACAGAGTAATGGGGAGTGTGGAAGAGAGGTGAAAAAGAGTGCAGGCAGGGTGGAATGGGTGGAGAAGAGTGTCAGGAGTGATTTGTGACAGCTGGGTATCAGCAAGAGTGAAAGGGAAGGTCTACAGGACAGTAGTGAGACCAGCTATGTTATATGGGTTGGAGATGGTGGCACTGACCAGAAAGCAGGAGACAGAGCTTGAAGTAGCAGAGTTAAAGATGCTAAGATTTGCACTGGGTGTGACGAGGATGGATAGTATTAGAAATGAGTACATTAGAGGGTCAGCTCAAGTTGGATAGCTGGGAAACAAAGTCAGAGAGGCAAAATTGTGTTGGTTTGGAGATGTGCAGAGGAGAGATGCTGGGTATATTGGGAGAAGGATGCTAAGGATAGAGCTGCCAGGAAAAAGGAAAAGAGGAAGGCCTAAGCGAAGGTTTATGGATGTGGTGAGAGAGGACATGCAGGTGATGGGTGTAACAGAACAAGATGCAGAGGGACAGAAAGATATGGAAAAAAATGATGCGCTGTGGCAACCCCTAACGGGAGCAGCTGAAAGAAGAAGAAGAAGAACTAAGAATTATTAATATTACAGGCATTTTCTAAATGCCTGAAAAGGGGCCTGATTTGCCTTGAAAGCTTGGATATCGCAATCTGTTCAGTTATCCAATAAAAGGTGGCATTTTGCTTGACTTCCCACTGCATCTTAATGTCATAATTTATGTTTTCTAATGTTTAAAATTTTTCAGTACATACAGTTATCGGTCAGATTTTCAGTTTCTTATTTCTACTATTTTAACTTTAAAAATAACTGTTTAATTTTGCATGAAGAGATTTCCACTCATACAAAGCCAAAAAGCCAGACTATCTAAAGAATGTGAAATAAAATATGCTGAGAAAAATAAGTGTTTTTTCTATCCATACAATACTGTTTTCCTGTCAGAGTACAGTTTGCTGCAGCTTTAAGGTACAGTAGCTAAGCAGAAGAAGACAACAAGAGTGCTTTACATAGAGAGGTGAAGCCACTTCAACCACCACCAATGTGAAGCATCCACCTCCAGCCATTTTGCTCCAGTACACTCGTAACATGTTAGTTAGTAGGTGGTGATGCGATGATACAGACAGTTAGCCAATAAGGGACAGGGAATGATTAGGGGACCAGAATGACTAGGCCATGATGGGTAATTTGCCCGGACATCAGGATACACCCTGTTCTTTATGAAGGATGCCCAGGGAGCTTTTATGGGCACTCAGAGTCAAAACCTCTGTATTCCATCTCATCTGAAATGGCGGTGCCAATTTTCACAGCACAGTGTCTCTGTCACTGCATTGGGGCATTGGGATCCACACACAGACCACAGGGTAAGTACCCACTGACAGCCCTTGTCAACACCTCTATCAGCAGCAACCTAAGCTCTTCCTAGATGGTCACCTATAAGTACAGTAATCCCTCCTCGATCACGGGGGTTGAGTTCCAGAACCCCCGATAGGTGAAAATCCACGAAGTAGAAACCATATGTTTCTATGGTTATTTTTATATATTTTAAGCCCTTATAAACTCTCCCACACTGTTTATAAATATTCCCTGCAGAGTTATACAGCATAATCCCTTTGTATTCTCTTAGATATTAGGTAAGATTCATTGAAATTATGTATATAAACACACTGTTTATATACAGTAAAACCTAAATATTATTTTAAAGATATTGAGTGTCTCCGATATCACATATGTTAGAGCCATTACGATAGACAGGCCACCAGCAATAAATACGTACAATGCAATAAAAATAGTATACAGTAAATGTGTGTGTACAGTGACACTAAACGTATGTACATGTACTAAGTACTGTAAGTAGAAAATTAATTATGGTTACTCACCAACAATGACACGATGACTTGTCCGATAACAATGAGTTTTATTTTACTGCACAACAAAGGAGAGCGTTACAGCCCTTAAAGGAGCCACTTCAGGCGATTGTGTAGCACTGCCGTTGTTCTTCTGGCAGTCTTCAATGCAAATCCCTAAAGCAGATTCCATCCAGACTACTGCCTTATTACCTCCACTTACAACTTGTTTTGCATCCTGGTTAAAAGGACACTGCGGCTGTAGATCTTATATTCCTTTCCTACTTTTTAAATAAAAAGAATCGTAGCCTTCAACAATTCCAAAACGTTTACCTTTTCGGCAATCGCTAACATCATCCGTTTGCGCTTGGGCACGGCCCCTGAAGCAGTAGCAGATCGTTTTGGAGCCATAATGAAGGGCTTGACTATGCACAAAGATAAACACAAAAGAGCACAACTCTTTACACAGCAAAACACGTTGATGCTGAATGAGCGAGACGGGACTTCCTGGTTAACACTGCATTCAGCAAGCAGGAACTTAACTGCGTGCTCTGATTGGTTAGCTTTTCAGTCAGGAGAACTTAACTGCGTGCTCTGATTGGTTAGCTTCTCAGTCATCCGCCAATAGCGTCCCTTGTATGAAATCAACTGGGCAAACCAACTGAGGAAGCATGTACAGGAAGTAAAAAGACACATTGTCCGCAGAACCCATAAGCAGCGAAAAATCCGCGTTATATATTTAGTTATGCTTTCATATAAAATCCGCGATAGAGCGAAACCGCGAAAGTCAAAGCGCGATATAGCAAGGGATTACTGTACTGGACAAGTCTGAATATGTTTAGCTTCAGGTAAATTACCAGTTCTGAAATGAATATGATATGGCTGCTAGATAACATGCAGTCAAGGCTAAAAGTCTAAATGCTGTTAATTTAAGAATATGGAGTATTTAGTTAAAATATAGTTAATACTCTTACCTTAGGTGGTACACATTTGTAGACTGATAAGCACCGCTACATTACAGATCCAGCATAACTCAGTTCATATATAGCACCTGATTACTTGAGTAAAATTTGCACTTTCTCCTGTCCTCCTGGTATTGCAAGCAATCTTTGCTTCCATTTGGGAGACTGGCATCATCCCAACTGACTGGAAAATTGGACTGGATAACACTGCTCTTGGTGCCAGGTAAGGTCCTTGCTAGGGTCGTCCTCAATAAGATTCGTGAACACACCTACCAGCGACCGGACAAGTCTGGTTTTTACACCTTAGAAGTCTACCATCGACCGCATCTTTTCACTGAGGGTTCTCATGTTGATCGAGCTGCTCTGTGGGACATCCTGAGGATTTGCAGGATCCCCTCGAGGTTGTTGGATATCATGGATGGCCTGTACACTGGTACTGTGAGTGCTGTGCAGAGTGGAGGCAGAACCTCTGCATTTTTCCCAGTTGATTCTGGGGTTCGTCAGGAGTGTG
Source organism: Polypterus senegalus (assembly GCF_016835505.1). Classification (NCBI taxonomy): domain Eukaryota; kingdom Metazoa; phylum Chordata; class Cladistia; order Polypteriformes; family Polypteridae; genus Polypterus; species Polypterus senegalus. Next base: position 266,870,306 of record NC_053154.1, read on the forward strand.
TTCTTCCTCCTACTCTGTTCAATGCTTGTATGGACTAGGTGTTGGGCAAGGTCATGGGGTCCAGAGGCTGTGGGGTATCTGTTGGTGAGAAATGTTCATGGATCTTGACTTTGCTGATGATGCTGTGATCTTCGCAGAGTCAATAGAGGCTTTGATCAGGGCTCTCGAGAGACTGAGCGAGGAGTCTGAGTGGACTTGTGAGTGTCCTGGATAAAAAACAAGATCCAGGCCTTTAATGACCTCTTGGGTACAGCCATCAGCAGTGTGTCTGTTTGCGGAGAGAGTGTTGACCTTGTTGAGAGGTTTACTTACCTTGGCAGTGACATTCACATCTCTGATGACTCTTCCTATTAAGTCAGTAGACGGATTGGGAGAGAATGGGGGGGTCATGAGGTCGCTGGAAAGGGGTGTGTGGCGCTCCCAATATCTATGCAAAAGGACGAAGGTCCACGTCTTTAGAGTCCTGGAGCTTCCTGTCTTGCTATATGGTTGCGAGACATGGCTGCTATCCAGTGACCTGAGACGAAGACTGGACTCCTTTGGTGCTGTGTCTCTCCGGAAAATCCTTGGGTACTGTTGGTTTGACTTTGTGTCGAATGAGCGGTTTCTCATGGAGTCCCGAATGAGGCACATTACCTGCATTGTGAGGGAGGTGTCAGTTATGGCACTACGGCCATGTGGCGCGTTTCTCTGAGGGTAATCCGGCTAGTAAGATCCTCATTGTTGGGGAAGGGGTTGCCCATATAACACCTGGCTGCAGCAGATAGAGGGTCATTTCCGGAGGGTGGGACTGGAACGCATGTCTGCCTGGGGGGTTGCCAACCGGAATCCTGAGTAGTTTCGTTGTGTAGTGGGTGCGGCAACGCACTGTACCAGTGCATGCTCCCCATATTGACTTGACTTGTGTCTTGTGGTATTTTTCTGGGTACTCTTGGTTAAACAGCCCTCGTGTTAGTATGGTTGTCTGCATAAGTGGAGCTTGGGATGGACTGCTACTTTGTACAAGGCCTTTGCCTGCATTGTGCCCAATACTGCCAGGATAAACTCTTACAACTTGATCTTCTCATTTAGTGTAAGGATGTCTGAGAATAACTATGACTTTATTAGTTTGCTAGTAAACATATTTGCTTTGAGATCATCATGAACTGTTGCCAAAACCTAAGTACACTTCTAAAAGACCATAACAGAATGTAAAGTTAAATTGTGGTATTACAATGTAAAGACATCCTAAAGTCCTTATTTTCCTGCTTTTCACAGTTAGCCATGCTATAGCTGATTTTCTTGACATTATTCTTTAGCATTGGTCATCTTTCAGAGTATGTGCTACTGATTTTACTTTCAAGTTTTAAAAGCAGTCAGTCCACCACAAACATCTTAAAGAAATGACTACAGTAATCCCTCCTCGATCGCGGGGGTTGCGTTCCAGAACCCCCCGCGATAGGTGAAAATCCGCGAAGTAGAAACCATATGTTTGTATGATTATTTTTATATATTTTAAGCCCTTAGAAACTCTCCCACACTGTTTATAAATATTCTCCGCACAGTTATACAGTAAACCCTTGTTTATCGCGGTTAATCCGCTCCAGACAGATAAATGAATTTCCACGAAGTAGGATTCTTTATTTATAAATCTAATATTTTCGCACTTAGAGCATAGAAAACCTGTTTACGACCTTCTAAAAACATTTTTTAACATTATTAGAGCCCTCTAGACATGAAGTAACACCCTTTAGTCAAAAGTTTAAACTGTGCTCCATGACAAGACAGAGATGACAGTTCTTTCTCACAATTAAAAGAATGCAAACATATCTTCCTCTTCAAAGTGCGGTAAGGAGCGGAGAATGTCAGAGAGAGAGTAAAGTAAACAATGAAAAATCAATAGGGCTGTTGCGCTTTTAAGTATGCAAGCACCGCGATAAAGCAGCGGCAATGAAGGGATCAATGTGAAGGTAGCCTTTCAGCATTTTTTACAGGAGCGTCCCTATCTTCTAAGCAAACAGCCTCTGTGCAAAAGCCCCTCTGCTCACATCTCCTCCGTCAAGCGCAGAGAACGCCAGAGAGAGAGAGAGAGAGCGCGAGATTAAAGCAAACAATCAAAAAATCAATAAGTGTGCTTTTGGACGCACCTCGAAATGTACATATGCTTACATATAAAATCCGCGATAGAGCAAAACCGCGAAAGTCAAAGCGCGATACAGCAAGGGATCACTGTATTACAAAACTGACAGCAGTCAGTTAGCCAAATAAAAAGGAGCAAAACTAAATTTGATTTCACAAAACAATTCAAGTCAATTCCCAAAATGTCTGTTTTGATTTTAACTGAAGAATATACTTCAGCCTGTTTTTAGCCTTCACTTTAATAGTTTAGTCGAGTTTCTTTTAAAGCACATTTTAAAGAATGGGCACTATGCGCCAACCTGCGTCTTTGACTCCTATTGCTCATTTGCGCAGCTCTGATCAGATTGCCGAACTCCCTATGCACATAAGCTTAATGAAATGTTTACCACAAAAAACATTAAGCAGTGCCTAAGTAACAAATAAGACACAATTAAGATTCGTACTGGCAATGTGAATTAACAAAATATGCTGGATGGACCACGTGCAATAAGCATTGTAGAAACATGGGTATAGAATAGAATTCCTTTTATTGTCATTGCGCAATGTACAACGAAATTTCAGTGTGTCCCCTGAATAGTATATACAATTTAATAAAAAAAAAAAAAAATCTTCAAAAGATTTAACATATGTTCTGCATTTTAAACTACACACACACATTAATATAAAACAATAAAACACCGAGTACCACTGTATGCATACATATATAAAAGGTGGAAACTATAAATGGAGGAGTAGTTCCATTTTACAGTGATTGCAATTGCGATGGGTAACACTGAAGTCAAATACTTACTAGAGCAGTGGATGATGGTTGTGAAAATAACTTGTGATATATTTCCAAATTTCGCTTCAACTTTTCTTACTGTGTCTTCTGCAGATAGGGTAGTCATCTTCAATTAAATTCCCCTCAACACTTTACAAAAACCAAAATGGGACCATTCATAAAGACTTGGTTCTCTCTGATGGGTAAAAGAGCCCTGAACCACTGGCACTGTGTTCCTCCATAGTTATATTAAAGCACTAGATGTCCAATTTGCATTCTATGGCTGCATGATTATGTACAATTTACAGAACATATGAAGGTGTTTTTAACGTAAACCACTGTTTCATATAAACACAGTAATCAACAACAATTATGGCGACAATTAAAATATGAAGTAGTATAATAACTGTCAGGATTTTCACTGCAGTTAATTGTAATAACCAGTGAACATGACATCTATAAGGCTGAATGATTAATTGATTTGAAATTGAAATCGCAATTTGAAACAAAGGGATTAGCAAATAGCAAAGGCTTGTGATTTAGAATATACGTTTTCAGAGAGTTTAACCAGTAGGGCTGTTAGATCGAACATCCATCCATCCATCATCCAACCCGCTATTATCCTAACTACAGGGTCACGGGGGTCTGCTGGAGCCAATCCCAACACAGGGCGCAAGGCAGGAAATAAACCCCGGGCAGGGCGCCAGCCCACTGCAGGGCACACACACACACAAAAATATACACCAAGCACACAGTAGGGACAATTTAGAATCACCAATGCACCTAACCTGCATGTCTTTGGACTGTGGGAGGAAACCGGAGTACCTGGAGGAAACCCACGCAGACACGGGGAGAACATGCAAACACCATGCAGGGAAGACCCGGGAAGCGAACCCAGGTCTCTTTACTGCGAGGCAGCAGCCGTACCACTAAGCCACCGTGCTGCCCCCTAGATTGAACATTGCGGTACGAAGGTTGTTCAAAATTATTTAAAAGAGGTCTTATTCAAAAGAAAAAACTGGCATTTGACTGTAAAAGAATGGTTGATTAATTTTACCAGCACTAATTTTGGTATTGTATTACTCCAGACATGCTATGCAAAGCTGCAGTACTGTATTTTGCAGATGTTTTTTGCCCTTCACTTCCACAACCAGCCTTTATGTAATTTTAAAGGGTTAACTTGTTTTTTTTTTTCATTAGTTAAACTTGCAGCTACTCCTTCAAAACAATTTTTTATGCCACACTGCTGCATTCATAAACTTCACAAGTCAGACTCAACATTGTGGGTGGGGCTCAGGGCATCCGCCAAACAGACCATTCTATTAAAAAATTTTCTTAATATGGGGAAAAAAAATAATCTTTCATATAAAATGTACATACTGTATGTATTTGTTAATTCACAAAGAACTGAATAAGAGATTTTTTTTTTTTTTGATAGAAAGGTGCCCTCCTAGACAGTATGATCACAAATCATACCCAAACTGGTAAATCTGCAGTGACAGTAACTTCGTATTATCAGCAGGGTGGGCCATTAATAATTACAAAGCATAGGACATCAATTTAAAAAAAAAATACATTATGGATATTGCAAAATGCTGGACATTGTCCCCACTCCTTAGTTACATAACTATCTACATGATATTTCACCAGAAGATCACCATGTTGGCAGTAACATTCAGCTATCAAACAATATGAGCGAAGGCGCTGAACAGAGTCATATTGAATAGCATTTGCCAAGTTTGTAGATGATCTGAGCATGGAAAATTCTTACTAAAATGAGAGCTCCTTATGGGAAAAGTTTTTACTTTAATCTCTTTCTGTGCTTAGCTGTATGTGGGCACATGCCGTGCAGCTCCCACATGTCAGTTTTGTTTTATACGTACCTGTTGTCTGGCTTGGTGATGGACCATTCTGATGTTGAGTGTGTTATTAACATAATCTATAGCACTCGATTAATATTCTAAAACCTACAATGCGTTTATTGGCAGATTTTATCATGATTTTGGAGGCATCGGCTTAATGCTGTTTGGTTATCTTGGTTGAGAGGGGACTGAGCGAGAGGTCTGCTCTGGTGATATGAGCTCGTCTGCTGCACAAAGTGGCACTGACCTCTCATTACAAAACATCTCTGTAAACTAGCACTTGATTGATGAGTGCATCAGCATCTCCGCTGTTCATTTATTTTGAAATCAGTGCTTTGTTACAAAAACAAGTGAAAAAGGATTCACTATATTTAAAACTGTAAATTCATGTTGACTGAAGCCCACACACTGAAATGCAAAGGCCCGAATTAAGATTTGGTCTGGGTGATGGGTCAGTCACAAGTGTACTTTTTATGAATGCTTCTCTGGTAATGTAAAAGTAAAATTTTATATTTAAATAGAATGAAGGAGAAAAAATAGATCAATTGTATATTCCCGACTTGATGCTATGAAGGCTGCACATTTCTGAGTAAGCCCAAGGGTGCAGAAAAGTTTTAAATGTACTCTCAGACACTGCCCACAGTGCAGCGGGCATCCTCAAAATAATAAAATAAGCCCGCTTTTGATCTGCCTGCTGTTTTACTTTGTTCACTATTCTCACACTGTTGCAGTCTTACTAGCGGACTAGCCATTTTTTGTCTTGATTCTTTTCAGGACAGTGATTACAGTTGCTAGAGTACCACTAGAATTTTTTTATTTCTTTATGTTGGTGTTTGTTCTTGAAGTAGCCACTGCTTTTGCTATTATTATTATTATAGTAAAATCTAAAAAAAAATACAAACATACATGTTACTCTCAGCATCATTAACTCAAGATCAAATATATTCAAATAGTTAATTATTTTTATTTGAATATTTAAATCTTATATTTTTGGCAAATTTGACCACCCTAGTAAACAATGTTAATTTTCTGATGCAGGAAAAAAAAAACTGCTCCACAAATTCCTGTACATTTCAGCCATGAGTTCACCATCAGAGAGACTGTTCAGTGCTGGGGACAAAGTAGTCAAACTAGCAAAGGTTGACGTGCTGGTGTTCTTGACAAAAAATCTGTAAAGACAAGAGAGTACTGAGAAGATGATGAGGTGTCAGGGAAGCACATATTATGTGAGGCGTTTGTTGTTTGGAGTAATTTTAAGATTTTAGTTGCTCTGCACTATATTCTATAGTGACAGTATTTGTGAAAAAAGATCAAAAGGTAAAAGCTGGTTATCTGCAAATAAATGCTTTATTTGAAAGTTCAATATTTAGATGTTTTGTGTAACATTTAGATTCTACTTCTTTTATATTTAGTGATCACTTTTATTATGTGCTTTGCTAATTTATAAACTAAATACTGGATATCAGTAAATAATGTTCTACTGATTACAGATCGTGCAATATTTAGATGCTATTTCTGAGCCTCAAGTCACAGCTTTCATGGTAGTTTTCTACATTTGATTGTTCTATGTTTAATGCCAATTAAAAATGTAAGAAATATGACATCCCTGCATTAGAATATAAAGCAGTTATTATTTTGATGGTATCTCATGTAGTAATGCTCCATCATGTTTTAAATCTATTACACATTGAATATTCAACTAAGTCTGACTTTTAAAAATTATACTCCAAATCAAACTGCAATCACAATATCTGTCAGAAAAACCACAATTAGATATTTTCCGAAATCATTTAGTCCTAATCTTATCCCTACTATTTCTAATGTCATATATGACATTAAAAATTTAATATTAAGGCAATGCCAGAAAAAAAATCACTTTTATAATAAATACTGTAATTATATTCTGTATATTACTCCTTGTGACATATACTTAGTCACATCACTACTATCAATTATTAAACAGTACCTCGACAAACTAAAAAAACATTAATAAACAAAGAAAAATCCAAACCTACCTAGTGGGGACTACAACACAAAACCAGCAATTCCAGCATACATCATACACTGTGTGGTCTATGGCCGGCCAGTTATCCCGGCCAATACCCCCAGATGGAGCCCTTCCTGCAGCGTGGAGGTGCCCCGAATACCAGCAGGGAGTTATGGACAATGTAGTTTTCATCCTCAGCCCTGTTGAATACCACAGGGGCCACTAGATGGAACTGCAGGGAGGAACAAAGACTATTTGCCCTACGCCCCAGAAGTACATCCAAGTCACATGGTCAGGAGGAATGACCTGCTTCCAGGGTGGAAAGGACTTTTTATCTGACCTGGAAGTGATAAGGAATCATGGACTGAAGGATGGGAAACACTTCCGGGTCAGGAAATATAAAAGGACTGTGGGAACCCAGACGGCGAGCTGAGCTGGGTGGAAGGGTGGCAACACGTCTGGGAGTGGTGGATTTTTTATTTGATCAGTTATTGTTTTATTTAATAAGTATTGTGGAGTTTAGGGTGCTTTGTGCACTGTTTAATTATAAAAAGTCAACTATTTGGACTTTTACCTGGTGTGTGACGTCATGGTCAAGGGTTCAAGGGAGCGATTGCACCCCCTATCTGTCACAACTGCAATGAAAGCAATTTTTGCTTGCTCAGCTAAATTCTACGGTTAAAATGCAGAACTGTGAAGGTGTACAAAAGTTTGTGTGCATGTGTGCTTGGTTTGTTTTTGCTAATTATTAGCTTTCACAGTTTGTACATTGTTCAACAGTATCATGTTAGGTCTCTGAATTATTTCTCTTGGTAAAAAAATGCTGGTCTCTAAAAAGGGCTGGTAAAAGATGCATGTAACAATCAATGGGTTCTCACCAGCAATTCCGAGTACTACCATCTATGGTTTACGTGATGGCATAAACAGAAACCAGTCAAGTTAATGTGAGGTAACCTTATTGAAAAAAGCTGAAAAAAGGGTTACAAATGTGAAACAAATTAAGATAAATAAATAAACCCCAGTTTGATGTAATAAAGGATTCAGATTTTACAACCTTTTACTTGAGATAAATAAAACAATACTGGATGAAATTATCTTTACTTTTTTACCCAATCCACTTTGCCCTACCTGATTTGAACCATGAAATCATCCATTACAGTGTATTTTTTGTACTGCCTATGCTTTGGGGGGTCATATCTGTAGCAAACTATGCCAGATTTCTCTCTCTCCTTAGAAAATGTAATATTTCAGCTGTGTATTGTGGCAATCCCATTACTATGGATGACTCTAATATGACATTAAGGCATATAATATAATTTCTCAAGTGTGTACTGAAGGGAATAGAATAAAACAGCAATTATAACCCAAAATCGAATAAACAACGCGCTTCCAGAGTAAAAGTGATGCTGGGACTTTAACAGCTTTGAAAGGAAATACTAAAAGATGATGTGGTTTAAAATGATCCATGTAAATAATTGAACTACACACAGAGAATACCATATGCCCCAGTGCGAACTTCACAACTCTGGGAAAGATTATACTTTCACAGTGCCGCCTCTCAACAGCTATATTTTAATGCGTCCCAAATGGCTCCTTTAAAAAAACAGGTATTGATGTTGCAAAACCTACAGATGAGCAGAAAATTAGTCATTAAAATGTTGATAAAAACCAAAAAGGTTACAATGATACATTTAAGATAATAAGACCAAATAAACAACTTACATAAAACTAAATCAAGCAGCAGGCACAAAGTTTTCAAATTATACAAACACATTTTTCTCACTATAAACACTGCCTTGGTCCAATCACTAACTGGCAGTCCTTTCTTAGAGAGAAAGAGCATGTTTTCGTTTTTTTTTTTTTTTGACATATCCTTATTTATTTATTTATTTTTTTGTTTTTGTTTACACTAGTACTACAATGATTAGATATAGTGCCATCATCATAATCAGCAGGGAGTATGGTGTTGCTGCCAGGGCATTTCATTTTAAATCAAAAGGTTGCTGATTCAATTGTGGCTTCCCATTTACTGTGTGACCTTGAACCAGTTACTCTTGACTTTTGCTACAGTTTTACAAATAAATAAATGCCCGCTCACTCATTTCTAACCTACGTATAAATGGCAGCAGAGAGCTAATGCCTATATCGCTAGCATACGGCACAGGGAAACCCTGTACAAGACACAAATCCACTGTGCACACACACATACATACAAAACACTCTTATTCAGTGCCAATTAACCTACGAAAAAAGACCAGAGTACCCAAAGGAAAACACAGTAAAGTAAAGAATGTGCAGACTCCAGATAATGAATGTTTCCAGAATTCAAAATCCAGAACTCAATGCTAAGAATAATACCCCATAAAAATATTAACAATTAAATAGTAGCCTGCCTTTTGCCAAAATACACTAAGTCTTTTGTTATCAGTTATGCAATATTAAGGAACAAAAAATACAATTCCTTAATTAAGATAAGCCAATTAAATGGAAAATCAGATAGATATATAGGTCGACAGATAGAATTTTATTTGTCACCAGGTGAAAATTAGGTTCTAAACATACCGTTCTAGTCAACTCTCAGGTCTTTGTTTTGTTTGATATAAATATGAACAACTTTAGTCCCAGCCATCACAATGAAGGTTTTAACACAGGGGTCGAAGAAGCCAATCATACACAAATCAAAAGAGATTCCCAAAAACCTCTGAAAAGTACTATTATGGCCTATCAATCTAAAAATGGTTACCAAGTTTTTTTTCTAAGAGGAGCATCTGAGCTGCATTGTCTAAATGTAGAGTATGAAGTAAGTATGAAGCAATAGTTACTCTTCCCCAAGAGAAAGGTATAAGCTTTTCAATTAAGCCATGATGAACCCTATAAAATGAAAGTCAAAAACATTCCAGTTGTAAGGAACATCTGAACACTATTATGAGTGCAGACACACTCAAAAAGGAACCAAAACTTGTTTGTGCACATTAAAAAAAAACCACAAAAAAATGAACAAACAAGCTAACTGCAGGGGAAGCGCCTTTTTATATTTCTTTCCATCACCTTTGACTTTGCAATTTACATGCGTTTTTATAAAGTGATGAATATAAATAAAAATTAAAGGCATGTTTAAAAGGCAGACTTCCTCATGTTGCTCAGTCATGCTTCCAACATGGTCATACTTTCTGTAATTTACAGTCATTCAGTTATTCCTTACAAAACTCCCAGAATGTATTATTCCATGAATCAGTCAAAGATCTAACCCTCGCACTGTGTTTGATACTGTTTGTTCATAGATCCCTGGGTTTGAATCATGTGCCCAGACAATGTCTGCATGGAGTTTACATATTCCTACATTAAGTCTAAATTTACGAGTGTTAGGATAAGTTTGGGACTCTAAATTATCTCCTACTGACTCTGAGTCGGAGTGTCATGTTTGTGGGTATTTATATATGAATATGTCCTGTGGTAGACTGGCCCACTGTCAAGAGAAGGTTCCTCCATGGCCCCCCTATGATACAAGGACAGGCTATGGCTCTCCATGACACTGAATTTGACTAAGGAAGTTTGGAAGAACTCTGCAATATACCTGCCACACAGGTCAATGATTTCTTAACAGAAATTGTATTGCAAACTAAATGATTTGCGAATTTTAGATTGAATTAAATTAACTGATCCATAGTAATTGCTAATTAACTTTTCAAACCTTTTTGTTGTTTGCTTGGATATGAAATCATTTAAGTACAATTTTAGTTATATCTAAGCTTCAAGCTGTACCTTTGAAAGACAACATAGTAACTAAATACTAAATAATAAAGTTATAGAGTAATGAAAATTGCATAATTAGATCTGGACCACCCTATATGTTGATATCTATACAACCCTATTGAGACAAGGTTTAAAAACGTTGATTGGTTACAAGATCTGCTCTGACCGATGAGGACTGTTTATAATCAATCCTCCTGTGAATGAACACAGCTAAACCCCCTTTTTTTTTGTGTCGCTTTAACATTTGCAATGTTTCCATGCAATGACAACACAATTGAAACCAGTTCTGAAACTTTTAACTGTAATCAGCACATTAACGTGACACGGGGCAATTTGCTGTGGCTCCTTAAAGAATTTCTTTCTTTTTCTATGCTGTGAACACACTATCAGACTCCTGCATGTGCTGATAGTTTTGAAAATCCAGTCCCTCTGTAGAGTTTACCACTGACGTAAACATGTACAGTATAGATGAATGTTTACATTATATAGTACATGTTTTCGGGTGTTTCATTATGGACAGGGATCTATTTGAAAACAATGAGAAAAGTACAGTGTGGACATAACCTCAGTGTGGGACAATCCCCCTAAACCACCACCTCCCCTTTGATGCATGTTACTGTAGATTCTGCGCTGCACAAACCAGCATACCTTCCTTCTTCTTCTCTTCAATGTTTTTAGGAGTTTGCAGGGGACAGAAAATTTTGAAATACCAGAGAATTCAAAGGGAAAGAGTAAGTTGTAGCAAAGTAGACAGGAACCCACTTAAGCGGTGCAAAAGGTGCAACACGTTTGTGTAATGAACTGGGTAAGCTTGCAAGTGTGCAACCAGGCTGGCTGATTTGTGGGTCTTGTTTATCAGTTATTTGCTTCAGTACCATTTCGGTACCGGTCCTTGGGTACCAAAAGCTGGTATTGATACTGAGGTCAAAATTTTAGTAACAATCCAAGAAGATACAAAACGGAAACAATTACAAAAAAAATATGTATTTTTTACTCATTTGGACAAAATTTTCATTGCATCCCTATTCTCAGCCTTTGCCTAAAATGTCAGAATTAAAACTAAACAGTTTTGGGTTGCTATTTAACTGCTATTGAATTATATAAAGTGTCTTCAGTAAATGAAAGAATTTAAAAAAAAAATTTCAGTATAATCAAAAAATATAATTAAAAAAAATCACATAAAACTATGTATAAGCAGCACATTATATCAGAATTAGAAATCACTTTATTGGCCAGGTACACTAATGTACAGGAATTTGTCTTGGTAGTAAAAACCTACACATGTTTTGTTTTTTTTGCTTTTTTTGATCCTTGTGGGGAAACACCTTCCCTCATTTTCCACAAGTCTAGCACAGTCCCCAAGCACAGCACAACAGAATTCTTCTTTCTCTCTTTCTTTCACTCCTCCAAGGCAAGCTTTGTCTTCCCCCACCCGACTCTGGCTCCCGGAGTAGTGTCTGCTGGCTTCTTTTATAAGGCAACCAGAAGTGCTCCAGGTGCTCGCTGATGCATTTCCAGCAGCACTTCCAGGTGTGGCTGAAGAGCTGCACTCAAAAGCTCAGCAGCAGCAGCAGCAGCATCTCCTGGCAGCAACCAACAGAACCCAACAGGGCTGCACCAAACTCCAACTCCCATGGAGCCCTGTGGGAGTCCAAGGCACCGCTGCAACAAAGGGGGGCTGCCGTCTCGGCCGTCTGTCACATGTCCTGGCAGTCAAATGTGCAGGTAAACACAGATACTGAGTAGAAGTTCAGACCTGATTAGTAAGAATAACTGCACGTGAAAAACAAAGTGTTTAGGTGACATGTTTCAGCTTTCACTGCACAAAGTCATCTGCTGAAGGCAAGTCTTTGAAACAGGTGATGCCTTGTATGAGTCAGCAGTCCTCTTCCTTACCCTGGACTCATATAGGACTTCAATGTGTGGTAAGTTATATCCTATGATCCTTTCACAGGCTCTGATGATGCCTTACAGATTGGCTTTAGCCTGAATAGCGGCGGCACCAAACCAGACAGTTACAGACAAAGTCAGAATGGACTTGATGATGGCTGTGTAGAATTGGACCAATATTGTTTGAGGGAGATTGAATTTCCTTTGCTGACAGAAAAAGAACATTCTATGATTGGCTTTCTTAATAATGCATGTGATATTATTGTCCCACTTAAGGTTTTCTGAATGTTTCCTTCAAGTCTATGATCATCTCCCGTGTTTTTTTAAATTTTAAGGACCAAATTATTATGGCTGCCCCACAATGTCAAAATTGAATAAGTAAACTCTGGGTCCACATTAAAAAAGTTCTTGACCTTCAAAAACATATTTCAGATACAAATGTAATTCTAGCAGTGCCCATTATAAAGAGTTAACTCATTCAATTAATTTTCATAATTAGTATTTTCATTTTAATAGCTTTTCTCTTGAATTAGAAAATAACAGCATTAGTCAATTTTGGTAGCCAGTGCTGTGGGGTTGTATTACTGGCTTCTCTGGCTCGCTCCACTTTCAATAAAATTTGATTAGTATACCTGCAGCAATAAAGTATGGAAGAGCCCTGCAGAAGGCAGGTGTCCCATCATGGGTTTCTGCCTGATGCTGCACATGCCTTCGCACCATGACAACAAACTGGACTGCACAGTGTCTAGAATGTGATCACGGAACAGAATACTTGGGTAATAATTTTAGGGGATGATAAGAAAACATCTTAAAGACTTGATGTAAAAGAAGATAAGCAAAAAGGCTTAACCTGAATTCAAAAATAAAAGGCATTTCCTTATCAACCTGGAGCAGCCCAGCAGGGAATACCCTACTGAAGAGAGAAATATCTGTTCAGACAATACCAAAGAAGGTTGAGCTCTAGCTGCTTTCAGTTTACTTCAGTGAAGTGCCGTTAAATAAATGGTGAACCTAGTTGATGTCCAAAAGTTTGCAAGATGTGGCCTTGTAAGTGCACTGTACATTTTGAGTACAGTACCTCTTAATATGAAGCAATGTATAATCCTAAAGTCTAAATAACTTTAAATTGCTTCCATGGTCTGTGATTTTGTGGATGACAAGAACAAGTAAATTATCAACTTCATTTGTTACATGTACAGTATACATCTAATTCTAACTTCTTTTTAGGCTCATCTCTAATGATCCTGCCTTCTTCAGGGTATCAACAAATCCAGCTAATTTAGCAAAGTCAACAAATGTGACTCACTAAGTTCAACAACCAACTTTGTAGACCGCATCATTTTTTCCTGTTCAGGTTTGTTGGGATTCTGAGCATATGCTGTCAGTAAGTCATGAACCAAGTCTGGAAGGAAATCATTTAAATCAACTAAAAGAACAGTGGTCCCGGCACTGATTCCTCAGGGAGCCATCATTTAAAGTTTCCCAACCCATATTATTACCCCGTTTAGAAATAGTCTTGGGTCCCTGCACATGCTGAATTATACTATAGCTCCCTAACCATCCCACACCACCCAAATGAGTTAAAGTTAGGGTGACCTTATGCCTCTCTGTTTATTATACACGCTAACACACTCCACCACCACTCTGCTCTATATAAAGACACACATTTTAAACAACTCTAGTATTACACTGTTACATGGTGGGAGATAGGAGTGCATAAAAAACAATACACAATATAAAATCTCACAGCCTTTAAAATTATAAATGCATAAATAAAAGGTATTATTGCAAAGCTGGACAAAGAAAGCTACTTTCTGCCATGGTCACTCAACAACAGAAAAACGCCATGCAGTGATTCAGTAAATGTTCACAGAAACCACCAACTTTTATTTATGGAAGGCAAGGCAATTAAAACAAAATGGTTCTGATCTTTAACAGCTTTGCAGAATTAAGATGTGGAAACTGGCATCTATAGTTACAGTGAAGCCTGGGAATTAGACCCACAAGACTCTGAGAAATGGAGGGTCAAAATGCTTTCAATAACAAAGCACTAAGCCATCTTGCATTCTAGCAGAGAAGCACCTTTGTTTAACACAATCTTGAAGAGAAATTACAAAGGACATTCAAGCACAAGTCTCTTTATGCCTCTAGCTGGCACCATCTGCTGGCAAGTACACTTGGGTCTCAAAATAAACAGAGTCTGATAAGGAACATTAACACAGCCTGCAGCTATTACATCAGCACAAGCCTTGCCTTTTAAACATTTTTTTTGTGTTGTTCTCTATACTTCAAACAGGCTTTAACATTACGGTCACATTAATTCAGTTTAAATCTGGAAATTGTAGTAATGTGAAAAATATGCACAACCAGAAAAATCGGTATCATATTACACTGGCAATAAGGTAAAATGAATCCTGATAACTTGTATTCACAAAAAGACCAGACTTGGTAATAAAACGCAGTCTACAGGAAGGCAGAAAAGCTTATAGATGTCTACAAGAGACTTCTGTTGCCACTGGATTAACATGTAGGCTTCTCCTGACTTAATCAACAGATTTATTTATTCAAGTGACCTGTTCATACACTTTTACACATAAAAACAACATGTATAGTCAGATTACATTCTAAACTAAAATGTATTAAATAAAAGTGTTTAACACCATGGGGGGCATGCTGCCATAGTGGTTAGTGCTCACAGCTGTAGAGTCCTGGTTCAATTACGGGCTTTGTTAATTGAATAAACTATCTCAGTAAATGGATTGACAGATAATTCATAATGCTTTGAGGCATGATGCCAAAGACAGTGATGTATCACAGAACTTCAAATCAATTTGGAATTCAAAGCAAATAAAGGTAAGCAGTACTCCAACCAACATGCAAAATGTTGCTTTCCACCTAAATATGGATTAGTAGAATTCAATACTTTTACTGAAAGCCTGATAAACAAAAACAACAATGCAAACTGGAATCTTTCCATGATTTGATGGTGTAAAACCATCTTAGCTTCACAGGTGCAAAGAAGGACACATATTGAAGTGTATCAGAGAAGGATGCAGAGCTGTTATACAGAAGTAACTACAAAATAAAACAATGGATCTTGGGCGGATTATATATTTGTAGTTATGTATTTATTTATTCTTGTTCTGGGTCTTTCTTTAAATTTGATATACTGTATGCTATGCAAAATTATTTGCAATTCTTTCTTTTATTTTGTTGTAGGCTAAATCACCTGCACATTATAGGAAAACCTAGAGATAAAGTTGCTTTATTAGAAATTAGTCCGAAAAAATCCAAGGAATATTGTACAATGCATTAGCGCTGCTGCTTCACAGATCCAGCATCATCCTGGGCTTGAATCCTATCCCTGGACGTTGTGTGAAGTTTGCATGTTTTCCTCATGTCTATGCGATTTTTCCTCCAGTTACTCCATGTTCCCTCAAACATCACAATAAACATGTATAGTTGCTGTATGTGTACTCCAAGATGGACCAGTAACCTGTGAAAAGCTATAAAAAATTCTAGGCAATCAGCAAAATCTCTTTCCTCTGTCCAAACTATTGAGAAGAGCAAGTATGGAGATCATGATCCTTTCATGCTGAATGCCTGTTCCTGTCCAATTACTTAGTTGATACAGTTCAAAGGTTTCACACTCCCATAGTACCCATTCAACCCTTACCTACTCAAAAGGAGGACAAAGTTAGGGGCACACATCTAGAGGCCATTTCATATGAACTGCCTAACCCAGGTTCTAACTCTGCGCAGTGTGAAAGCGGAACTGGGTGCATTAATTTACAAACACTTAACACAGAAAGTCGCACTGTGCAAGTGTTAAACTTCACAAACAGCCCAATGTTTGTTTACACCTTAGTGGGCGGCTTCTTTTCTAACAAGTTGAGCAGTAATTCCTGGCAGCAAAAGAGCTGGGAAGAGACGTTTAAAAAGCACTGACAATAATCAGTGAGTGTTCATTTTAAAATCTGCTGTCTGTTCATGTATAAAGTCTGTCATTAATGTATTTTACCAGCTGTGCATATTCAGGGTGAGCAGGGTGGCATCGGCTGTGTGGTACTTGAGTGAGTTTGACTTTGAAAAGAGAGTCAAGCTGCTTTATGGCAATCAAAGGCAGCTAGAAAATGTAAAACTATATATTATACATAAAAACAAATAACCAATGATCATAGCCTAGCAAAGATACAAGTCTCATATACTGTAGGTCTGCATTTAATGATCAACTAGCCATTCTTTTGCAAAGTCATAGCTTAAAGAAAGTAGCTAGGGAACTATTCAGTCATCCTTAAAATAATCAATTCACGTGTCCATTTTCAAACCAATCTGGTCCAGTTCAGGGTTTCAGGGGAATGCAGCAGTTTCTTGCTGCTCTTTTCCTAGGCAGGGAGCAAACTGTTATGGATTGCGAGTCCACCTCAGGTCACACACACATACACACAATCACCTTACATTTTCCAGTTAACCTAAAATTTATTTAACTTGTGGAAGAAACCATAAAGACTCAGGAAGAGTAAACCAATTCTATACAAAAATCCAGACCTTTGGAGCTAAGAGTCAACAGGTCTAAATATCTAGCCAAAATACCACCCTAGTGTTAAATTATGACATAACATTTGTAATGAGAAGTCAAGCAAAATGACACATTTTATTGGATAATTAAAAAGATTACAATATGCAGGTTTTCATAATGGCTAACATGGTACAACACCCTAGTACTACAAACATAACATTTGCAAATCTGCTTGATCTTCTTAAGGGTCACTTAGGAGGAGTCATAGCCCATTCTTGCAACACTGGGGATATGACAGATACTTAGCAGGGCAGCTATTCATCACAGGGCAAACTCATGTATACAGCCACACGCTCACAAGGTTTAAAGCCATCAGTTTACCTTACCTGCACATCTTTGACAATGAAAGAGGAACACCAGTGTACACAGAGGAAAACCCACACAGACCTGGAATAAACATGCAAATTCCAGAAAACAAAAACCAGGTGAAGAATTTGAGTTAGAGCAACAGATCTGTGATGCAGCAGTGCTAATCACTGTGCCATGAACATGAACCGTTAAAAAAAAAAAAAAAACAGATTTACACTGCTGAAATTTGGAAACGTTTATGCATGCGTGCAACTTAAACCTTTTTCAGCCGAAAAACATAGGTAAATATTAAAGACCAAAAATGCCCAAGTAAATTATAATCAGGTAAAATGAACTTTTAGTGCATCTAACAATGTGTTTTTATGGTTTCCTGTAATCATTTTAACTGTTTGAGGGCTGAATATTTTTCCCAATGAACTGAGTTTTCAGAAAAGCAGGCAAAGCAACGGTTTCACACAGAAATCAACGTAAAACATCTGTTGTTGCATGCTTTGGCCGCCAGTTCGCCGGGTATGCACGTCGGTCTGGGTGCCAGGCTGTCTTCGCGTGGCTTTGGTAGTGTTTGCAGTGCATCGCAATTTGGTCTGTACCTTTTGTCATTGTAAGTGACAGACCTCTCAGGTGAAAGATGCTGTAGACGCATCAGCTACACGAACCCGTTCATCACCACTGATCTGCTGATGCCAGTACCTCATATTAATTTACAATCACTTGTATCAAAATCGGTCCAATTCAGTGATAAAATGTCGTCCACAGAGTATCTGGCTTTACGCATTCGGCTTGTTCTCTTGCCAGATGTCGATGTCATTTGTGCTGTTGTTTTCTCCTTGCTACTCATGCAGGCGCAGGGAATCTCGGTCAGAACAATGAAGCTCACTTTCCTTCTAGCGACTAAACTCCCAACTGAAACGCAACGGCGGGTTTTGTCGCCGTTTACAGTAATCACCATCAACCCCTCCTTTTGACAAAAGTCGACATCTGCCCTGAAAGAGTTAATAAAGATCATGTTTCAATCTTATGAATTTCCCAGGGCATAAAAAAAATAATAATTTCTGTCCACCTTACCATCTATCCTTTTCCAAAGTTTTTTTTAACACTGTTCTGGATGAAGGGGGGTAAAACATATCCCACAGAATTAGGCACAAGGCAGGAACAAAACCTGGAAAGGGAGTGCTCACTCACACCACTGTGCCACTTTGATGCCCAAGGCTAACTTCTGTCCTAATAAAATGAACATATTCTCAAGGAAGTATTATTTTCTTTTAAAACACATTTATATTTTACCTCAAAAAGAAATGAAATAATCAGTAAATGAAGTCCCCGGCACCCAGCTGTGCATCATCAAAAGAGAAGATACACATATGTAAGACAAATTACCCCTAACAAGACACTGGAACATTGATCAGTCACGGAATGGGCTAGAATAGGAACAGGTGTGCAGTGAAAAAGAGTTCCCACTAAAGCTACTTGGTGTTGAAGCCTAAAGTGTATACTTCAAGCTCTTTTTATTGCCAAGTAAGCTCTACTGTTCATGTTAAAGTTTGCACAGGAGACTGAAAAAGCATTAATTTGTGTCACTACCAAATTGGAGACCAGAAGCTGGGTCTGGGAAAAGAAAAAACTTTTGCTGTAAAGCTTTAATGTAGGAATCGGCAGGGTCTCACAGTCAAACACAAATATCTAAAACTGGTTACAATAAAAAAAAAGTCCAAATAACTGCAGTACAACCTACTCCACTCAGAATGGTGGTAAAACCAATCCATCTTCAGAGCACTAAAATTACCTATGATAAATGTATATGTTTCCGACAGGAAACTGACACCATGTAAAATATGAGCTTGACTGTTCATTGATAGTTGAGATAGTTGGTTTGAGAACAAAGGAGTTAGTTGATATCACAAAGTGAACAGAAGAAAGTATATTGAAGGCATCTGAAGTATAAGCAAGACTTCAAAAGAAAGTGATAATGCATAAAACATACATGCACATGTGCCAGTTGCTGAAACTACACATAGCTACACACATCTTAGTCTGAAATGAGTCAGACAGGAAGCAACATGCTGCAGAAACTTGGAGTGTCTGGTTAATCTCTATGCAAGTCACAAATGTGAGAGTGCACACTACAACAAACTATCCAATCTGTATGAATAGGCAACCACCAATTGGGGGGCAGGGGGAGCTCAGAAAAGGAAAAAAAAATATACACATACTAATTGAGCCGAGTTCCCAGATTACTTTTCAACAGGATTCAAAGCCTTAAGATCATAAGGGCATTTGGCCCATCAGCACTAATCAGTTTCCTATTCACTGAAATGATAGCAGCCAGCCAAGATGATTAAAACGGACCAAAGTAGCTCAAACTTCACTAAGCAGACGGGTTTGCAAAGTGTTTTCTAGCTCAAAAAAAAAAAACCTTCAATTCATTCCCCATTGATTGAGCTGAATGCCACACAGCATGAAATGTCACTATTTGTTCATTTTTCTAAATCCTACAAAATCCTTGCAGGGTTCTCTTTATTTTCCAAATATTACACTTGGAAAGATGAAAGATAACTGACTTTAGTCCTAGATTAACTTGCTAATTTTTTTTTTGATTTTTTTAACCCCTCCATACAATATTATTGATGTCATAAAAAGATCAGTACTTGCATATACCACGATGCCCATTCTTAAAGCACTAAACTCCAAAATGATGCAACAAAGTTTAGATTAGACTACTTTAATATCAACACTTGCTTTATATCTTTCAACTTTTTATCCTATTCACAGTACAATTTAATAGCTCTGATATAAAGACAGTTATTTTAATTTCTGCTTCTCCACTTAAAGGGCTTAATTTGGCCACCAGCAGATAAATTCATGTTTGAGACAAAACCTGAATTTGCACATGGAGGCTCAATACCTATCAAAGGAGAGGGTGTCCTTCAGTGAACAATATAATTATCTACTCTGTCTGTAAAAACGACATTTATATGCCAGCCCATTACACCTTCTTTACTTCATAATGATAGTGACTCACTTCTTTTCTTGTCAAATGGGTAGGATTTCCCACCCACACACTTCATTGCTTCTGCAAACTAAAAGCCTTGTTCACTTTCCTCCATTTGGACTTCAAGCTGCGCGTTTGAAACGATGTTCTGGCCAAGTGGAGCTCATTCAAAGACAAGAGCTGGCATTCTAAATATCCTTCTTTACACAGGAAACTGCGCCACACAAGCAAGTCAGAAAAGTACACTGCAGTGCGACGGCCTGCCTCTATTGCTCTACCATGGAGAGAAGTGTGTGAGGCCAGATGGAAAAATATCTATGGCGAGTGCTTTAAAAACACTAGTGGATTGAGAAAACAAACACAAATAACCTGTTGTATGTGTTAGTCAATTGCTGCTAAAGGGAAAAAAATGTCATTTTTGTCCACATTTAAAATCTACAAGCTGACACAGGCCAAGGCAGTGGAAGTGGACTGCAGCGGTTGGGCAAGTAGGGGGTTTACACCACTAGTGCTCAATATAAGCTACTAGTAAACATGGAAAATTAAAAACACAGTTAACTTCTTCAAAATTCTTTTCAACATTAACAAATGATCATAAAATCATGGGAGCAACAGATGGCTTTTTAAAATACTACTTATATAATGCTATTCACTGAGAACATCACCTAAGGTGATTGAAAGAGCAAACAAGATCACACTTCATAGCAAATAGTAAATACAAAAGCTTTCAAATATGTGTTCAATTATAGTAATAAGTAAAGAACCACAAGGACTAGATAGGCAGTCTTAAGGGCAGAAAGATAATACTGAGTTTAGCACAGCAGTTACAGAAGGGAGTAAGCATACATTTCCAGTCAAGCATATTTAAATAGAGAACATGGAAGTCTATAAGTGAGATTTAAATAAGTATACCAACAGAGATTCATGAATAAACCAAGGATGAGTTATAAGTCAAAACCCGTCACCAAATGGAGATACATTGCACTATTCATTATTGCATGATTTTGCTGCTATGTGCTGGGTGTAGATCATAAAAGGAATTCACTTATTATCAGTCCATCAACTTTTGGAACTTCTCAATCCAATTTAAGATTATATGGAATTTGAACACTAATTCTAACTGATATATACCTGCAACTGAGAGGAAGTATTCAACCAAACCTATATTTCTTTGGGAATTGAGAAGTAAAATGGAAAACTGAAAGGAAAATCTATAAAGGCATAAGGAGAACAAAAAAGCTCTCCATAGATAATCAGGCTATCAGGTAGCTATGAAAGCCTTTTTTTCATTGTAGTCCAAGAAAACCACCTTAAAAAAGTCTATAACAAATTTAATGTAACATTATTCGCAGAATAAGTCATCAACGAAAAATATTATATAAACTGATCCATCCTTTTTCTGAACTGACATTATTTAGCCAAGGTTTGGGGCAGGTCAGTTCCTATACCAGCAGAAGGCAGCGTCCAATCCTGAATAGGACATCCATCATCTATTCAACTCAGATGCTAATTAAAACAGTTTGAAGGATTAGATTCTTCACGCAAGGCTATCAGTTTTGATCCTGAAGAGCCACAGTTAGTGCAAACTGTCAGTCTAACCAATTTCTTATAACTTGTCCTGGATTATTAACTCTCTCAATTCTTTCTAAGCATTTAATTAAAACAAATACTTTGTGATGGCACAGTTAGTTCCTGTTTTATTCACATATCACTGATACACTGGCAACTCATAAAAACAAAGAGTTAAAAAAGTAACTAAGGGTTGTGAACTATAAGAGAGTTATGTAAAATAAAATTAAATCATTAAAAGTATTTTTATTAGCAGCATTTAATTGGTCCTACCGAAAACTTGTAGTCATTAAGATGATCAGTGATTGAGCTGGGAAATTCCTGCTTTATAGTGCAGTGCTTAGTCCCAGAACCCACGTCCCAGTCCCTCACAAAAATAAGTGAAAAGTACAAACTGCACCTACCTGGAAGTCACCACTCCAGCAGAAATAGCAGATATCCCAACATTTTGTTATTGATACTTTGTGATGGCCAACTGCACAATTATCACAAAGAATGAGTCCCTTACTTTGAATTAAATGTATGCTGATTTTTTTTTCTTTTCTAAAATGGGAAAGAAAACATAATTTCTAAAAAGCTTGAGAGATGAAAGGTGGTATGGTGGAGCAGTGGTTAGTACTGCTGCTTCACACATTCACTGTCCTGGGATAAATTTGACCACCAAGATATTGTTTATGATAAATCTGCATTATCTCCAGTTGTTTGCATGGGTCTTCCTCTTGGTACCCCAATTTTCCCCCATTATCCACAAAGACATGTTGGTTAGTTTAACTAGTGCAACAAATGGTCCCTTAGAGGAACCCCCACAATCCAAACCCCCTGGCACTCTGAAATAATTTGACATATAAACCTGCCAATTCTAAAATCCATTTTAATCCGTCTATTAAATGACATATTTTTAATATTTAATATGGATTTAACTTAACCAGTTTGCAAGGCAGAAAAAGACGAGGATGATCTGAGAAATTGTGTTGTTCTACCTAAAAAAATACAGTAAAAGGAAAGAGCAAATGGGGAAAACAGTATGACAGATGTATAGTATAAATACAGATTTCTCTTTAAATATGAGCAGTTTTTAAATATTAAGTTTAGCAAATTTAAATATCATGGTGCTTTTCTTCAACAAAAAAGATTAACCCAGTGGGATATTCAATTTGGTTGATCTCATCTAATTTATGAAGTTTATGCTACATATGCCATTTTCTTTGGCTCACTGAACCAAACCAAACTCAGCTATCATTCTGTTTCAAAACTGCCAGTCAAGTGGCATTTGCCACTATCACCAACTTTTGTGAACATAAAATGAAAATTGGCAGCTTTGGACACTGTGACAGTCACAACTTAATCAATCCTCATCTGACACAAATCCCATTTTGTGACACTCTCTAAAAGTAATAAAGACTGCCTTATACGACAAAACGCATTGTATGTACATCACAAAAGGTAATAACAGAAGAGCAATCATTCAGCCAGATAATACACCAAAAGGGCAAGTAGGTCAAAATTAAGTGTCACAGATTAAAAGCAGAAAAAGCAGCACCCAGCCTACTCATTATTTCAGGTCATTTGAGAATCCACGGCTATTGAATCCCAGAAATGGCTTTGTTCTCTTTTAAAACAAGGTCATTTTCCCCGGTGTTTGTCCTCATCTCCTTCTTGGAAGGCATGTCTTCAAGGGAGACTCATCATCTCTTTTAAGGGCACCTTCCGCCTCACGCTTGTATTTCCCTCTGATCTCTTCTGTATGGGTCAGCATATCATAATCCAGAGCATGGAGCTAAACATTATGCCTCTTAAGTATTTAGTACAGAGAAGAGAGACAGAGATTCTAGCAGGAATATGGCCAGGCATACTAAAGTACTCTACAATTTATATTAGAACCCCTTATAGTAAGTGCAACACAGCATTTTATTTATAAGGTCTGCAGCCAATCACCATGACAATCAAGTTAAGCAGACTCTTGTAAAGGATTTTTCTCTGAACATCATCTGCTACTCCAGTAATCAATGTAAAAAAAGACAAAGTCAGATGGTTTATTTAAAAAATAATATACTATTGGAGTACAAACCACACAATTGATATAAAACTTTATGGAGTGGTGCTCCACAGATTAGGCTGTTCTATGATCTGTTACTTCTTCTATTAGATACCTGCATACATGCATGTTTATATCTGACATTTACACATTTCTGTTTCAATACAGATGCATATTTACTGCTTTGCATATTTCTGTACCAGTAGGACTGGTAACAAATTATTTTCATTGTACCATAAGTTATAAAGACTATAGATAGAATTGTTACTTTACCAAATTTCAATTTAGATCAGTTAATATTTACTGTATGATGAAAACAGAAATGTACCTAAATTTAAATGTAAATTGATACCAGAATTGGCATGTACTATAGAACACAAGTAGTATAATACAGACAACAGAACTATACAGAATAAAGGCTGAACCACAGATGACTTTTAAAACTGCACTGCACACATCATAGAATAAGTAACTGCTGCCATCTGCAGGCTGCTAAAAAGTCATTTCAACAAAACAAAGGCAAATAATATTGCTGCAGCAATGTTTAAATTTTAACCACAAATTAACACTGTTCTAAGTTTCAATAGAAGATATGGTTGCAAATGAAACATAATAGAAATAGTTTGAATTTTACAAAAAAAAAAAAACAGCCTTAATCTCTTCAAAGTTGTACTGCATTAACACCAGCTACTACTTCACAACTACCAGGTCAAATCCCATTATTAGCTTAAATGAAATGGACGAAATTGGTTAATAAGCCATCCATGCATTTCAGAAGCAGCTTTTTCATTACAAGATTGTGTGGAGTTACAGTCTATAAGACAGCATCAGGCACAAAGCAGGGATGAGATGTCTACTGTAGGACACTCTTACTATATAAACAAACCCACAATCACACCAGCTCAGTTTACATTTGGCAGGTAACTAAACGAGTATGTTTTTGAGATGTGGGAAAAAACTAGATTACCTAGAGATAGCCCATGAGTTTGGGGAGAATGGGTAAATTTCTCAAAAACAGAAAATTCAGGGTTATGTGTCGGTAGCACAACCATGGTGACCACACAATTCATAAGATAAGCAGCCAGTTATTGGTGCAGAAACAAATTTTGTTCAAGCAACATTTTTGTGCATTATTTTTGCTATCTTGTTTTGTAATTCCAGTTCCTCCCTGTGTGGATTGCTACATGTTCTCCCGGTGTCTGTGTGAGTTTCCTCCGGGTGCTCCAGTTTCCTCCCACAGTCCAAAGTCATGCAGAATAGGTGCACAGGCAATCCTAAATTGTCCCTTGTGTGTGCTTGGTGTGTGCTCTGCAGTGGGCTGGCGACCTGCCTGGGGTTTGTTTCCTGCCTTGTGACCTGTGTTGGCTGGGATTGGCTCCAGCAGACCCCCGTGACCCTGTAGTTGGGATATAGCGGGTTGAATAATGGATGGATGTTTAGTAATTCAAAACCTTTAACAAGGCCACATTTCACCGTTTATAATGGATTCTACTTTTCTTAACTAGCAGTCAATTGACGATACAATGCATATGACATCAGAACCAGCAGCAAATCATCAAACTCAGCAGTGTGGCCCTATGTGGCAGCAGATTTTCATACCAGCCAACTTTTGCTTTTAACTGGATTCCAATACAGCTGTTTTGATAAGTTAATGTGTTTTGCATTCAATTCATTAACTACAAAAGTGGGTTTGTTATTTTTTTATTATAAGGTACATAAGTAAACTATATATATATATATCACACTATGGGATAATTTAGTGTTTTTCATGTATTTGCATATATTGTATCAAATGTAACTGGCTATCTCTCCACATGAAACAACTCCAACCTCTGTGGACCAATTTTGTCATGATTTGGCACACTTATTTTTGAAAGTAATTTATCAAGACAGTTCAATTTTTGCTGAGATGCCTTCAACAAATTGTGCTGTACCAAATTTTGAAATTTCAAAAAAAAAAAAAAAGCATCTGCAAACTCTGTTTTAAAACAGGGAAACATTCTAGGCAACTTCAATTATGAATTAGTTAACCGTTTTAAATTTACTTTGACAGTAGTTACATCAACTTGTGTATTTTGTATATTTTTTCTCTTATTCATGAAGTGAAGAAGGACGCAATTATGTAATCATATAATGCATAAGACTGAATTGACTGAACTAATATTATCAGTAGATTATTATTGTAAAGAATCAACAATTAAACTGTGTTTGAACTAATTACATAGGAAAGGTACAGCTCCCCTAAGTGATATAAACATAGAATTACTTTTAACAGGGAATGCAGTTAATATGCAGGCAGAAAATCTGAGCCACTGGGACCACAACTACAAAATTTCAGTGGTGCCTGAAAAGCTGTAAAATAGTTCGGTCAGGGCAGGATCACACTTTGCACCACGCTAAAAGAGTTACTTAAGAGAGGTAACATACAACAGACTGAGGGTATGTTACAGCTTATCAGGACCCTAAGAGCAATTTTGGTTCCATATTTCTTCAGGCTGGAATTAAAATCTTTAAGCTCATTTTCACTTTTGGTATTCACAATAAATTATTTCCTTTCCAATTACTTAGTGATTCATATAATTATAAAGAATTACTGTGTTTTAACTAATATCTTCATGGTGAACTTATTTCTGTTGTTTTTCTCTATTCATAAAGTAACATATATAGTGACTTTATGCTAGTACTGCTTATTTTGTATTAAAGGTTGCTTTTCTTTTGATAATTATTGGGTACTACTTTAATGAGTATCTTTTCAAAAATGTTATGTATAATAAAATTAATTAACAGTTAGTCACATACCTTCCAAAACTAACAACAGCACATTAAACAACAACATGTTTACTTGAAATTCAACCTTCAGTGTATGAAAGCTACTGAGACACCACAAACCTACTTAAGCTACATTTGTAAGCACACAACACTGTAAAGAACTGTTAAAAATTATTAAATGCAGCCAAGTAACACATGTTACTGCATTCTATTATTGCTGTTATTTTTGAATATAACTCAGTGTTACTGCTGAGTTGGTACTAAAATTGGTACTAACTTCAATACCAATGCCAGCTTTCGGACCTCAGTACTGGTACGAAAGCAGTTTGAAAGCAAATAATGAATAACTACAACCCCACCCCTGCCTCCATCTTAATCCAGGCTCCATGGTGTGTTGCACCTTGGTATTACACAAGGCACCACTTCCCTTTTGATAGCATAAAGAGTGCAGTGAAGCAGGGGTTCCCCTGTGAGGTTATCATTGCTTTGAAGCAATGGCATGGAGGCGTCCTATGATGTCTGGATTGTGTTGAATCATGTGCTTTTGTAAAGTCTCCAGTGGTATCTAAGCACCTTTAGTGTGTTGGGAGAAGGGGTTTGACCGGAAAGCTGACATTTACTTCTGGTACTGGAAAATCATAAAATGCTGGTATCGTACCATTTAAATTTGGAGTTTATAGTGCTTTTCCAGTACCAGTATATAGAATGAAATATTTACTGAGGTGATAACGACTACTGAATGAAGAAACTTGAAAATAAGAAATGCTCTAACTCTCATAATAATTAACTTAGTCACTGAATACATCTGCATATTATGCCATGTATATATTTTCTAACTTGTCTGATCTTGTTTTTAAGGTTTTTATCATCATAATGATTTTAACTGCATTATTCATCTAAAAGTAGCTGTAGCATTTCAGTGTTATTCACCCAGTTTCTCTTCTTGTCATTGTTAAATTGTTAGATGAGGTAAGTAAGGATACAGAGGCTAAAGGACAAAAGGTGAATTAATGGGAAAAATTAAAGAAAAGAGCTTTTAAAACTATGGCAAAAATAAATAGATTTCTAAGTGTCATGTAAATGTAAATCTCACAGTACTGAACTATTCTGAATGAAGAACAAGGAAAAAAGACCTGCTAATTAAACAACAATATCAATTAGCAGTGAAATTAGTCATTGATTATTAAATTATTATTAAGCTACAGAGAAAAAAACAAACAGTCTAACTGGTCCTATTTGGAACTGTGTGTGTTCATCATGGCGTATCTGATTTTATAAAATATTTGGAAAGAACTGGAAGAGGAAAAATGAGGATTGACAATTAATAATCTGCTTCAGTTCAAAAATAATTTGGATGGAAGAGCAAGTTTAATTACTGCTTCTAATTAATCAACTTGGTTGTAATCAAAATCTGCAGCCTTCCATGGCCTAACCAGTGTTAATTTTGTTGATAAAAAAATAAGACAAAAAATACTCATTAACAACATTTTTTTCTATGACGAAAATGGAACAAAAACTAAATAAAAATGTGCCTTTAATGATGAAAACTAAGATGAATACTTTTAAAAGCACTGTTGACGAAAAATAAACAAAACAAAAAAATTACAGACAACTGGACAATGAGCAATGTTAAGCTCTTTACATATCTCTACTGCATTTGGCACAGTCCGCCAACAAATAAGCATGAATACAGTGGTGCAATTTTAAAAAACTTTATGCACACTTGTAATTGGATAACACTAGTTTGGGTAACATCAGGAAACCATTATGTCAGCCAGAATCCTGCTCCACTATATTGGCCATAGTCAAACATATGTAACAATTTTAATTATAACACTGACTAAAATAAAACCCAGTGTGAGCCACGTGGAATGAAACTCACAGGAGAGAACACCACAAACCTGAAGAGGGGTTTAGAGGTGCGCCAACCTGAGAGGTTTTATGTGGAGAGACAGACCTATTTAAATTTTTTTTCCATTTAAATGCATCTTTATAAACATTGTACCTCAGGTATAGAACGTGATGCTCCTATGACAAGAAAGTAAAAAAAAAAAATCAATTGAGCTAAAGCACAACAATACTGCCAGAATCAAAAGGACCTTAACGGACGAATAGGAGCATAGCGATGGAGAAGGTCAATGATGTAGTCTGGTGGAAGGCCATTTAAGCTTTGCAGGTTATTAACAGAATTTTATACTCAATCATGTAAGACACGGGTAGCCAGTGGAGGAGAAGCAGCATGAGTGTCATGTGCTCACTGTTGCTGGCTCGTGGTAGGACTCTTGCATCAGAGTTTTGAAATCAACTGGAGCTGTGATACAAGATTAGAAGAGGAGTTACAATATCTGATGCAGGATGTGAGAAAAGCATTAAATTTCTCAGTATTAGAAAAGGAGAGGAATGAGCAAACACGGGATATGTGATCGAAGTGAACAGTAAGAAAGAAACTATCCTGCACAGTCTTTCCATTGGTCACCTAGAGATGATATTTGTTGGGTTCCATTACAGTGCGTCTTTGCACTGCTTAGTGCACCTACAACAGTTAGCGGGAGGTGGTACCATCTTGATCTCAAAGACAAAGATGCCTTACACTCTACACTTTGACTGAGACAGAAATGAAACGGGTCACATTCCTGCTGCTGCAATACCAAGATGTTAGCATTTCAATATAATTAGTGTATTTAATGACAAATCAAACAGCTGTTGTTCATGTGTCGTGCTTTATGTACCTTTGGTGATTTCTTTTTTTTACATTATTCCTATACCCAAGTTAGTAATGAAGAACTTGATGATTATCATT
This sequence comes from Polypterus senegalus, assembly GCF_016835505.1. Taxonomy (NCBI): domain Eukaryota; kingdom Metazoa; phylum Chordata; class Cladistia; order Polypteriformes; family Polypteridae; genus Polypterus; species Polypterus senegalus. Next base: position 266,899,726 of record NC_053154.1, read on the forward strand.
ACTGACATGTGGTGAATTTAACCCTTGTTTAGAATGGAAAATAAAAATGAAAAAATTGCATAAGAAAAGTAAGACTTCTTTATTGAGAAAGAAGGTACCATGCAGGATACATGAAAAACAATTTTAAAAATGTCTGGACATTCCCACAAGGCATTAAGCCGGTATGAAAATTAGATCCAAAATGATTTTTTCACAAGAGGTCTGCTTTTCAAACCCTAATGCAGTTTCTTGTTTATTTATAACCTTATGAAAAGCCATGTGTGGGTATCTAAACATGGAAAACATTTCAGCAGGCTATATGTTAGAAGTATGTTTTCTGAAAGCCTAGGATAGGCAAAGATGCAAAATATTTAAGGTCTTTTCTTACCAAGTGGTTTCTTTTGGAGCAAACATTTTGATTTCATTACATACTACACCTATAAAGGTACCAGTATGCAAAATTTGAACTTTCTAGGTGGTTCAGTTGAGTTGCTTGAGATATTGTGAAACTGCCGAAAAAATAAAGCTGTGGCAAATTTGATACCACTATCTTTACAGGGTGTCTCCTAGATAACATGGGTACACTTGGTATTTTTTGTTTCAGAATTTTTTGAGACAGAAGTGCATGGGATTTCTGGAAAATCAATTGAATTGACATGGAATGACCCTCTTGCATTCTGCAATTATAACAGCAGCTGCATTGCCATAATATTGCCCTGCATATACTTTTTTATGAATCCAGATTATGTTAGATTTATGGCATTAATGAGTCTCCATTTAGATGGACACCAGGATCTAACTGTAACAATTCTTTGAGAGTAGAGTTTGCTTTAACGCAATTCAAGAAAAGAGATATTTGTTGATATGTCGAAATGCCCTGCATCCTTCAATTCTAAATAGATTTGATTTCAAATCATAATGGCATTAATATCAAAAAAGTTCAATTTGAACATCATGGTTCAAGAAATTAAATTTTTTGGGGCCATCACATGTTTTTCTTAAAATAGCCCTATCAAATTACCCTCTTAGCACTATCAGATCTAAAAAAAAAAAAATCACACAGTTTATTGCTTATTTCTCTCATTCAAAAATTGTGGATGTGTCTTTGTTCATAGAGGAAGCAGCATGTTTATAAATAACATAATCCTCTCCATGATATATGTTAGTAGCAGTAGTGTTGTTGTCTCTTCCAAATTTTGGAAAATGCCAGTGAATGGAGGAGAATCTAATTACCACTTCATATAAGACATGAATACATAAAGTTAAAACCAAGTTGGAATATATAAGTAAGCAAAACAAATTTTGCCTCAACATGTGTGAAACACGTGTATGTTTAACAGTGCTGGTGGTAGCCCAATAACATTAATATAACAATAATAATATATTGGCAATGGCTTTTTCTTTTTGGAGATGGGGGCTATGTTGTGTCTTTGGTATTTCTGATGACATACACTAATTTAAACAAACTAAAATTTCTCTAAAAGAAAGTATAGAGAGAGCAGAAAAGCCTTACAACAAAAGGTACAACGGCAGCTTGGTGAAGATACACAAAACCACCAGAGGGCAGCATTTCATTGGCCAAAAGCTTGGTGCTGATCTACAGTATGTCTTTATCCTCCCAATTAACTGAAAATAACCAAGAATTTATCATCACAAGATGGACATTTTGAAAATACCAGCAGATATTGTTTTAACATTTAGCACTTTCCCCATGTATTTAAATGATGAACTGTATAATGAAATTGACAAAAAACATTTATTCAAAAATTCAGAGGAGCTTTAATAGATAGATAGATAGATAGATAGATAGATAGATAGATAGTTTTTTAATCCCAAGGGGAAATTCACATAATCCAGCAGCAGTATACTGATACAAAGAAACAATATTAAATTAAATAGTAAAAAAAAAAAAAAAATGATGTTAGCATTTACTCCCCCGGGTGTAATACCATTTACCTACAATTAAGGGTTTATTCAGCAAATTTATATGGTCATTATTTTTATGTATACAGAATAAAGTGAAATACTTATTTACATGTATGGCTATGAAATTACACTATTATTAAAATTAGATTTTTTAGTACATACTCTGATATCTGTAAATGCATAGTGTGATCTGCTCGATGGAATATGATCAACAGACAGAGTGACATGGACAAATGTTTAGCTCACTTATTGCACAATACAATACAGAAATGGTTATAATTTTATTGAAGAATGAGTGACATTATTTTTAGATATATTACTATTTTCGTTCTCTGCAGTGGTTTTTGGCATGAATCCTCTAGCAGGGTCACGCAAACCTGGGAGAGAGACTCTGTCAGAAGGGGCACAGCCATTCTGAGAAATCACACAGAGGGTGGGTGAGTGACTGAGAGGCAAAGAAAGAGGGATGATTAAGGACTTTAACTTTGGAATCCCTTGGCTGGGGTACGTGGCCACCAGGGGTCTTTAGAAAGATCTTGGCTTGAATCAGCTTATAGAGTTGAGGACAGTGAGTATTGGTGGTGTTACTTTCAACCACAAGTGAACAGCGTGAAACAGAGCCAGTGGCATGAATGTGCATCCAGGGACAAGACAGAAAAAGTACCACTGGAGCCACCTGGAAGGAGATGTGGAAGATTGGGGCTGTACTGGAAGGTGGCCCAGTAAACCTCCTTTGACCGAAGAATGAGAATGATAACTACATTTCACAATCAATTTGGCCACTAGTAACAGGGATGATAAAATGTGAAATGAATAATGCCGTTGAAAAAAAGCAAAAAAAAAAAAGAATACAAAATGGAGATCTGGGGATCTTAAAAATCAAATACTCAACACCAAAAGTAGAAACACAAATTAATATTAATACATTTTCAATGTTTGTTCAATGGGAATTATACATATTAATGATGACTCATGACAAGTGATTAAGTCAGTTTTATTTTGTAATTAAGATTTGCTTTTTAAGAATTCTTTTTATAAATAAAAGGGCTTTGCATGATGGGTGAAACTGTTTGTTTGAAATGCCACAGTACTAATGCTAGTGTAATGGAAGGATTTTTCTAAAGAGAGGGGGGGATCAAGAGAGCAGATGGGCGTTGGTCACTCAGCGCAAAAACCAGCTTCAAGAAGGAAAAGTACTGGGAATATAGCCAGAGGGTTATGCTGACTTGTTTTTCACTTTGAGGGGCTTTTACTGTATTTTTGTGTGCCTCTTGGTACCAGACGCCGTCTCCGTCAGGATAAAGGGGCATGCTGACTTGTTTTTCACTTCAAGGGGTTTCACTACGCAATTCTTATTTTTTGTGTGCCTTTTGGTACCAGGTGTCGTCATCATCAGGACCAAGTGCAAAACAACACCGCGTCCCGTGGAAAGGTGTGTGTGCTGAAACTAATCACTTCTGTATACACTGCTTGCACGTAAGCCGCTTTGGGCAATAACGCTCAATTAGTATATAAGGGAAGGTTTCGCCCTCAGTTTCTTTGGAGGCTCAACCGTGGGGACAGCGCGCACCGCCCGGTATTTGAAAGGCAAAATGAGTTGGTCCTCTGACAAGACTGACAAGCGGGCCCCCTCAGTCTACTGGTCTGGGATGATGGCTCTATGTCTTTTTATATGTCTGTAAGTATTGTTTTGTATGTCTGCATTATATGTGTTTGATTATTCTAGTTGATTAAGTAAATAAAATAGAAGTATTGGACCTCTTCTCTCTGATTCTTTGCCTACTTATGTTCTAATCCCTGAAACCATTTTCCCGCAACAAAACAGCTAGTCATGTAGTTTACTTGTTTACTGCTGAAGTCACATTAAATGTTTTTAACATTTGGGTGTTATCCTGAATACACTAGGCTGACTGGGTTAAGATTCCATGTGGAGGAAAAGATGCTACTAATCCTCACATGCTGAGGTCCTCCAGTTAGGAAATCCAGAATCTATTTAAAGAGGACAGGACTAGTGTGGTGATCAGGAATGATGTTCCAATACGATTAAAAGCTGAGTTGAAATCTATAAGCAGTACTTTAGCACAGCAGTATTTATTATCCTGGTGAACCAGGATGGTAAGAAGTGCAAAGAATAAGGCTAATCTCTGTGTCCCAAGATTTGACAGCATGAAGGGGTTCCAAACTATCTGAAATATTGTACCAGTCAAAGCATTTCATCTCAACAGGATTGAGGGTTGAGAATCACTCAACCGTCAAGATTAAAAGACATATACCAATTATTTAATTCAATAAGTTCAGGAAAAATGCATCAACTTGAGTTTTTCTGTATTTTTTTGTTTTCTTATCTTTTTGAATTAGTTTCCATATTTTTGTTGAATTTCCAATTGTTTTTGTGATTAAGTGTTGCCATTGTTTATTATTCTATAATTGTGTACTGTCACTATAAATGCAAGCCAATTCCATCTGTGGGTGGTAAGAGGTGAGGCCACTCTGACACCACCACTCCCAAGTCCTCACTCTGGCTATTCAAAGAAATACTCCACCCAAAAAATAATTTATTTTTGAAATGTTACTTACTTCATATAGGTTATCTGTGGTGGCCAAGAAAAAATTTTAATCTGATGTTTTCATTAAAAAGGGAAAAGGAGGAGGAGGCAGTTGGGAGCATTCACTGATACAGAGTGTTGCCACACACACCATATGAAAAACTACTTCAGGATCCCAAATTTGGAACTGAGCACAAACGTGCAATGGGTGACACCTCAGCACTCACACTAGTTTGAATGGAATGGAACAGTGTGAGGGTTTTTTAAACCGGGGCTGGAGTGCCAATCTTGCCACCAACCACTGAGTTTTCCCTGCAGGTTGGAGGACCTGCTTGCAGGGCTGGATGCAGGTTAAGGGCCTTGCTCAAAGGCAAAACAGAATAGGATCACTTCACAATGAAAATTCAAACTGAATGTGAATCAGCAGTGACCAACTCTGGGCAATGGCAAAAGGTGTGACAAAATGTCCATAGAGAAAAAGAAATGAAAAAATTCTCCCATGAGACTAGTGTCTCATAATCCACATGTTCATTACCCATTCTTAAGCTCAGAATCTGTAAAATATATGCATTTTTTAATAAATCATTATTAATACTTCTAGAAAACAACAAACAGGAAGGTCATATTCCCACAATACTATGTTGTCTGAACTGAAAACACAACTCTTGCCCAAGGTATCAGGGGAAAGAGGGGTGTTCAATTCAAAAGCACAACCCTAAGTAAAAGGATTCCCGGGTTTGTGTGCTGCATTTGTTTTTACCAGAGAAATCGATTTAATAATATTTTAGCGAACAATGCACACATTTTGCACATTCTGAGTATTCAACTGGATAACTTTACATAGGCTAACATGAGATTTTTTTCCTGGACATTTTTATATTCTTTCCGATCTTCACTGTTGGTCACAGTGCATTTACATTAAATCACAATCTTCATTAGTTCCATTTTGCATTCAAACATCATTACAAAAACATGGGCAAGTAACATACAAAAAAACTTTTTTGGATGGAGTATTCCTTTAAGGCCAGACAAGAGGAGGTTTGAGCAATGATGCACTGAAGTTGTTTCAAGGGTTTTTTGAGTATTATTGTTTCTGTTTTTGGGGGCTATTTTTTGTTCTGGTCTTTGGACTATTTTCATAGTTTGTGTATTGGGACTAGGTTACCTGGGATTGCCTTTTAAGGCAACTCCGTTTTATTCTTTCAATTCTTTGCTATTTCTGACTTTTAATACATAAATCAATTTATTTATTTAAAAAATACATGTTGCCTTGCTCGTGTGAAGTATTTTTTTATTTCTGAGATTTGTCAAGAGCATTCTGAACTTTAAAAAACAGTTCCTCCATTTTGAGGCCTGCTAACCCAGAAGCAAGCAGCTAGCTACTGGGGGACTACATGGATTGGGGATTCTTCTGGGCTGCCAAGTGAAGGTCCTGGCCTTCTTTCTGACTATATTGGGGGCCTCAAACCCTGTCACATGTCTGTGACCCCTAATCACAAGAGAATAATGCTTCTGTGATTACTGGGTAACAAAAACCTATCTAGCAGTAGCATGGTAAACAAAAGGATTCCCTTTTGAGTTTTGTTGTAGGCAAGAGTGTCCAGTAAAATCATCATCATCATCATGTTTAGAGGTTATTCTAGTCAAACATGTTGAGCCCTTACCATTAATCCATCTTCTCCAGTCATTTCTAGCATATGCATCACTCTCTTTCATGCCTTTTAATTTTAAGTCATTATTTACTACCTTCCTTCCAGGTTTTCTCAGGCCTGCCTTTGGGCTGGCGTCCAATAACTCAAATATTGACCTTCTTGATCCACATGTCTTCATCTTTCCTTTGCATGTGCCGGATGAATTTAGCTTTCCTCTTCTTCCACATCTTTCACGTTAAACAGACTGATTGTTTCAGATTATTAAGCCTCCATACAGAAAAAAAACTCCTATTAATATTAGGGATTAATTCAAATTGATTCAATTATGTTAAGCACAAGCAGGAAATCAAAAATTCAACATAAGTTCTTCTGGTAAACTTTTAATATGGTCGGTTGGGGTGCTTGTAACATTCTGAAGCAAAAATTGGTGTGTCCATAAGGCAAGGTTGCTTCATAGGACATGTTGCACAAATAGTATTTGATCAGATAAAAACGCAAGGATTTAATTGGGAGTATGATAAAAATGATTTTGTGAAATTGGGCTTTTTTAAAAGACATCAACTGTCTAGTTGTGACTATAAAGGCAGTACACTTAAATTGGTTCGTTCCAGTATTACCAACAGATCTCCTACTATAAAAACATGTCTTCCAGAATATTCTGTAAACACAAAACTATATAAGTAAAGAAAGTATGTCAGAATAAAAGCAATAATGAATCAATCAATTATAATGACACTTGATATACTTCTAACCATTATACAGTGATCCCTCTATATATCGCGCTTCGACTTTCGCGGCTTCACTCCATCGCAGATTTTAAATGTAAGCAGATCTAAATATATATCACGGATTTTTCGCTGGTTCATGGATTTCTGCGAACAATGGGTCTTTTAATTTATGGTACATGCTTCCTCAGTTTGTTTGCCCAGTTGATTTCATACAAGGGACGCTATTGGCGGATGGCTTAGAAGCTACCCAATCAGAGCATGTCTTACGTATTAACTAAAACTACTCAATGATATACGATATGCTTCCCGCGCGGTGCTTGATTGTTTGCTTTTCTATGTCTCCCTCACTATCTCTGCCTGACGGAGGGGATGTGAGCAGAGGGGCTGTTTGCGTAGAGGATACGGACACTCCTCTAAAAAATGCCGCTTTATCACGGTGCTTCGGCATACTGAACACTAGAATTACCAGAGCCTACGAAAAAAACTTGTAAATCCGTCCCACCTTAAATCGCTTCTTAAATCCCTTCACACCTCTCCGCCAGCGTCCTTTGTCCTCTAAATGTGCTGATAAAGAAAAGCTAGAAGCAGCTGGCTATTCCATCCCCCCACCAATTTAGAACGTGCACGCACTTCTCTCAACTCATGCCTTGATTGAGTATCTGGGAGTGAAGTGGAGTTTTAGAATGGAAATAATAGATCGTTATTTGGAACACACGCATTTCATGTCTGTTCCATTTCTACAGTAATCTGTGTAAACATATTGTTAAAACAGAAACGTTTTTTATATTCTAGTAGTAGATGACAAAATGTAGGCATAAACTATATAATGTATTAAGCCTGAAGTCCAGATATCAAAGAAACATTTTCACAAAAGGTACAAATATAACACAACAGTTGTTCTTTTATTCAAAAATATAACTGCAGAAACAAAAACCCGCCTTAACATGCGACATTGACACCCGTTTATTATGATTGCCTCCGTGGCACAATAGATTCAGCTGCTGACTGGGAATCAAAAGGTCGCGAGTTCAAACCTGCACTACTCCGTTTTGAGAAGTAAACTGCTCTTAGTCTTACTATTTTAGAATAAAAGCATACATTTGATTTCAGTCAGTAACAGCCGGTGTAATTTATGATCCTTATAAAGGTTAGCTTTTTTTTTTTTTTCTTTTCACTTTTCATTCTCTCAGTCGCGTTCAGAATCAATCCATACAACCCCATCTGATACGGCTGGTTTTCACATAAAGACGTGGTATAGCTCTGCAGTGTACTTGTGACTGCATTCTCGTACCAATGTTTACGAAATGAAGTGTCTGCTTGCACTTTTCGTGGCATTACACATGTATTTTTTGAGCATGCTCAATCACAGGAACATATGTTGGTGTAAAAGTATAACAAAACAAGTGCACTTTTATTCAAGACTACCTGTATAACCGAAGAAAAAAGAAAGCAAGTTACAGTAGGCGATTGATACGACAGCTTGCATGGTACACTGCTAAGAAGTGCTGATTACCATTCCGTGCTATATAAAATCATCACATTCAAATATTAACAGTTCCTACACACCCAAGGACCGTCCTTCCTACATTTACGACACGTGTACTTGTTGCAGTGTACAAACCTTTCTGTGCTATGGTTCCTATTACACTGAATGAGCACTTGACACTGTACTTTTTTCCCAGGGGGAAGGTCCCACATCAGAGAATTTCCAGTTCCTGCATAAACTCACACCCGATCTGACGCTGTTCGTTTTCCAATGATATTGCATTAGTGCGATGATGGTTTCACATATATTGTCTCTTTCTTTCAGGTGTGTAATAGAAACCACAGCATAGAGAGAAGTGTGTACATTGCTTCTTACAGGAAATACTTTTACACCAACATATGTTCCTGTGTTTGAGCAACACTTTTCATTCTCTCAGTCGCGTTCAGAATCAAACAGAAATGCTCAAAAAATACACGTGTAATGCCACGAAAAGTGCACGCAGACACTTAATTTCGCAAACATTGGTACGAGAATGCAGTCGCAAGTACACTGCAGAGCTATAGTGCGTCTTTATGTGAAAACAGCCGTGTCAGATGGGGTTGTATGGATTGATTCTGAACACGACTGAGAGAATGAAAAGTGAATAAAAAAAAATAAAAAAATAAAAGCTAACCTTTATAAGGATCATAAATTACACCGGCTGTTACAGACTGAAATCAAATGTATGCTTTTATTCTAAAATAGTAAGACTAAGAGCAGTTTAGTTCTCAAAACGGAGTAGAGCAGGTTCAACTCGCGACCTTTTGATTCCCAGTCAGCAGCTGAATCTATTCCGCCACGGAGGCAATCATAATAAACGGGTGTCAATGTCGCATGTTAAGGTGGCTTTTTGTTTCTGCAGTTATATTTTTGAATAAAAGCGCAATTGTTGTGTTATATTTGTACCTTTTTTGAAAATGTTTCTTTGATATTTGGACTTCAGGCTTCATACATTATATAGTTTATGCCTACATTTTGTCATCTACTACTAGAATATTAAAAAAAGTTTCTGTTTTAACAAGGTGTTTACACAGATTACTGTAGAAACGGAACAGACATGAAATGTGTGTGTTCAAAATAACGATCTATTATTTCCACTCTAAAACTTCACTTCACTCCCAGATACTCAATCAAGGCATGAGTTGAGAGAAGTGCGTGCACATTCTAAATTGGTGGGGGGATGGAATAGCCAGCTGCTTCTAGCTTCTCTTTATCAGCACATTTAGAGGACAAAGGATGCTGGCGGAGAGGTGTGAAGGGATTTAAGAAGCGATTTAAGGTGGGACGGATTTACGAGTTTTTTCGTAGGCTCTGGTAATTCTAGTGTTAAAAGCACAAAAGCACGTATTGATTTTTTGATTGTTTGCTTTTCTTAGCAAGCGCTCTCTCTCTCTCTCTGAAATTCTCTGCTCCTGACGCGCGCACTCCTTTGAACAGAAGATATGTTTGCATTCTTTCAATTGTGAGAAAGAACTGTCATCTCTGTCTTGTCATGGAGCACAGTTTAAACTTTTGACTAAAGGGTGTTATTTCATGTCTAGAGGGCTCTAATAATGTTAACAGTGTAGGAGAGTTTATAAGAGCTTAAAATATATCAAAATAACCATACAAACATATGGTTTCTACTTTGCGGATTTTCATCTATCGCGGGGTTTGTTCTGGAATGCAACCTCCGCGATCGAGGAGGGATTACTGTAATATTATATGCAAAGAGTCTATAAAATAAATTGATGGCTGGGCAGATAAAAACTGAAAATGCAGCCATAATTTTTATATTATTTACACACAAACAAGACAACAAGAATGTATGATGTTTTATATATAAATTATATACGCATAATTTCCATCCATGTCCTTTGTAAATTCCACAATTCATATGTTACATTGATCTAACTTTTCATTTGAAAATGTACATACTTATTTGAAATATTTACAAATACCACAGCAACAACCCAGTACCCAAGGTATAGATTAAAAACTGAAATGTTGTTCATTCCCATAACATTTTATTTGGCTAGTAACTGCAAATAATGCACGCACTCTTTTGCCAAATAAATGAGCAGACTTGTCAGCTTGAGACAAAAGAACTCTTTGCCCTCTGGTGGTAGTTATTGTCTTAAAGTCTGTCGTATTTTTATGGGAATCTTTCTCCCTTCCTCAGCTTGAGCAGCCTACTCCTCTAGCTGGGTAAGTGGCAAAATTAACTAAAGCAGAAACAGATCACTCCCTAGAAATTTCGGAAAATTACACCCAATAGTACAGTATTAATTATTTTATTTGAACACTAAGTTAATCTGCTATCAAAATAAAAAGTCAAGATGTTGATCATTAAAATTCCCTTAATCCAGTTTAGGGTTGTGGAGACTGGCACCATCTATCCAGGTACAATAATTTGTCACTATTTACACAAACATCCTAGGGAGAAATTAGAGAAAAGAAACTCATACAGACATAGTGAGAATAAGCAATATCCAAATATAATACAAACTCAGGACGCCATAATTTTAAATTTTCAATTAGGACTTTGGAGGGGGTGGGAGTGGTCATTCCTACATCCTTTGAACCACTTTTTTCAATCTGCTTTGGCTTGACATGGTTTCAGTGACTTGGTGATCACCTAGGGCTGTAGAAATGGGGATTAACAGCAAGGAGGAGATTTACGTTACAACAGGTGCCATTTAGCTGACTGGTATGAGCTCAAGGACCATGACATCAGTCAACAAAGCTTCTTAATACCCACTTGAAATCAACAACTTATTCAGAATTGGAGGATAAAACTACTAGAATTTTTATATTATTTAAGATAACAAATAATGTTACATACTATTAACTCAACAATATATTAAAACTAAAATTACACATTTCTTTCCTGAAGATACAATATTTGACTCTTAACATAAATCTCTATAGTACTAGGGTATTTCGCTACATAAATCTCTATGCAAGTCATACACTATGGCTGCTGAGGCTAATTATAACCACATGATGGCAACCTAACATCATCTTTTGCAAAGAAAGCAAACTGATTCAGATGATGTGGCCTGTTAGTGTACAAACCGCATAGTAAAATAAAGCTCAGTGAGATTAACAGTACAGACAACCATAGGCTGTTGTTTATTTTATATTGTTATTGAAAAAAAAATTTAGTATAACAAATTTGTAGTGAAAATATCACCGTTTTAACTTAATCAGTTTGACACTGTATGCTTGAGAAAGACAGCAGAAAGTAAATGACCACTGAATGCACATATGATAAAAATAATTACTGTTAGTGTATTGTTTAGCTAAGAATTTAGACAAGTTAATGTGTTCATGACTCTCTGTTAATGTGGCTAAAAACAAATTTGACTATAATTTGCTTTACTCCAAATTTTTTAAAATGCTTTTCTAAATTACAAATAACAGTATTAATGACAAATATCAGTTAAATATCTGGGCTTGATGGCTCTTTCAATTATACAGAAGCAACAGCTGAAAAATCTTTACTGATTAATTCTTAAACTGAGACATAGACTTTGAAGATTTTTGTATACACTACTGTACACTAAAAGGAACGGAAAAAATATTTTCTAAATACATAGTATTAAGCTACCTAAGAAAGTTATTTTTAAAGATAGGAAATCGGGCATTAGGTGCTTATATGCACAAGAAAACATGTTATAACATTAAAATTAGTGAGATAGTAATTTGGTCAAATCAGGTCTGTAAGTAGTGTGATGGTACAAATGATTTTTAAACTTTCAGATGTGCAGTTGAACTATGTTCGATATCTGATTATTTGCGTATATTCAATTAACTGTGGTAAAAAAGTACGTTTATTTTTTCCTTTAAAATTCTGTTTTCCCCTTTCAACACCATGTGAAAAACAAAAATTGTTTTTTCTCCTGTTATCCCAGTTAGATATTAGAATAGAAAAAGAAAAAAAAGTCATTTCCAATATTTCTACTTTTAATTGCTTTCTCAAAGAAAAAAAAATACACTTTAATACAATTAGAAAAAACTATAGCCTTTTATTTTAATGTTGGCTAGAGAGGACAGTGGGAATTTCTGTGTTGAATCTATACTAATAAAAGGCAAAGCCCTCACTGACTCACTCACTCATTACTAATTCTCCAACTTTGTGTGTACGTAGAAGGCTGAAATTTGGCAGGCTCATTCCTTACAGCTTACTTACAAAAGTTGGGCAGGTTTCATTTCGAAATTCTACGCGTAATTGTTATAACTGGAACCTATTTTTCTCCATATACTGTAATGGACTTTAGCTCGATGGCCGTGGGGGGCAGAGTTGCGTGTCAAATATTCATGCCTCTCACGTAATCACGTGAACTGATTGTGAATGTAGTACGTAGAAAACAAGGAAGAGCTCCAAATAGCGCTGAAGAAAAATGCATACAAGCTTATTCATAAGTGCAGCTACTGCAGAAACAAAGCACGGTGTAAACCGTAAGTTTAAATTAAGTTTATGGACACGCTCCCGCTGCCGTTTGTCATGCCTTCGTCGAATACTTTATTTGCGAGATACAAGTTTAATGAGAAGACACGAGGTATAAACGAGACTTTGGATCACCTTGTAACAGAGTTAAAATTGTTGTAGCAAGAAACTTTTAAGTGTCGGGTCTTAACTAACATTAAATAAAGCAGTGGACATCGCAACATCACACAAGAGAGCAGCTCACATGAACTGACTGAACACAGTACGAGTGATCACTTCCATACATCAAACCTGTTCAAAAAACGCATTACACAATTGACAAGGTAGGAAAAGAATATGCTCTGAGCTGAGCTCCACAGCTAACGCGGTCTTGCGGAAGCAACTTCCGTCATGCTGCCACCAAATACTCACAGAAAAATCCACAAGTTAATACACACGCTGTCTCTAGAGTTTCTCCACACTCAATGTATTCCTCGCATCCCCGTTATACCCTCTGATCTCCCATTTCAATTCAAATGCCTCCAATTTCCAGTAAGGCTCTGCTTCGCGATGACAAGTAATAAGTCTCAGGGACAGACCCTACAAAAGGTTTCCATTGATTTCAGGTAACATTGCTTTTCTCCTGGACAACTATACGTTGCATTCTCAAGAGTAAGCTTGCACAGCTTCGTCATATTACAACCGGAGTGCTGAACTGACAACATGCTATATAAAGAGAACTATAACAATCGTAATAAACGAACAATAAAACAGCGGAAAACCCGTGGATTAAATAAAAAGGCAGCTTCCTTGGCGAAGCAAGGAAACAGGATGGCCTTATATGTCGTTCGTTTATAAAACGGCGGAGAAGCTGTGTAAAGGCTGCTTCACAAAAAACCAGCGGAGCGCCTTATATGAGCAGGCAGTCAGCTAAAGAAGGGAATCAATAAATATCTATAATCGTAATAAACAAACAAAAAATAGCGTACAAGCCACGGATTAAATAAAGGAAATGGGTACCTGAACAGTAAAGTAAGTCTCAAATAGCTACACAATAACTATAGCAATCGTGATAAACGAACAATAAAACAGTACAGAACCGCGAAGCAAGGAGAAACGATGGCCTTACAAGGCGTTCGTTTATAAAGCAGCGGAGAAGCTGTGTGAAGGCAGCTACACTAAAAAACAGCAGAGCGCCACACTCTGAATGTATTCCTCGCATCACCGTTATACCCTCTGATCTCCCATTTCAATTCAAATGCCTCAAATTTCCAGTAAGGCTCTGCTTTGCGATGACAATTAATAAGTCTCAGGGACAGACCCTACAAAAGGTTGCCATTGATTTGAGGCAACATTGCTTTTCTCCTGGACAACTATACGTTGCATTCTCAACAGTAAGCAAGCACAGCTTGGTCATATTACAACCGGAGTGGTGAACTGACAACGTGGTATACAAAGAGATCCTTAACAAATAGTTACTGGTATATTTTCCCTCACCAGTACTTCATTGCTGCGAACCGCGGGGATTTTGCTATATATATATATGTGTGTGTGTGTGTGTGTGTATATATATATATATATATATATATATATATAAAAAATATAATTATAAAATAAATATATATAAAAAGCTATACTGTACTATAACTTTACACTGGCTGTTACAGACACAAATCAAATGTATGTCTTTATTCTATAATATTAACAATAGGACTGGCGCTCTCTTAACCTGTCTGTGCTCCAATTGGAAAACCAAAAGAAATGTAACCAATTGTATCATTAATATTGTAAGTCATCTTAAATAAAGACTTCAGTCAATTAAGTAAATGTAAATATAATAGCTCACTTTTAGTTTGTTCAAAAACTAGCTTTGAAGCTTCTCATTTTCACACCATTATGTTTTAGTTGAAGACTCCAACCCACTCATGAATATGAAGGAGTTACCTTAAAGTGTCGGAATGGAAAGAAATATTCATGATTTTTTGTATTATAAAGTTATGTTATCCAGTATATTTCAGCAGAAAACTGCCCAAGAGTTATTCAGGATCTTGTCCTTATTAGGAGAAAAAAAAACGCCTTATCCCACATTATACTTTTCATTAGGTGCGGATGCAAAAATATGAATTCATGATCATGCAATATATTATGTTTTACTATAAAGCATCATCAATATAATCGGGAATGTTTTTGGTGGGTGGAGGCATGTTTAGGTATAGGAAGCTAATGTGCTAAAAGTAAAGTGAGTCTTCGGAGTGCATTTATGGTAAATGACAAAATGCTTTCTGCATTTCTGCAGACATCCTACATCATACACTCATGTTCAGAATCTGGGTTATTTTTGGATTTTATAATGTTACAGGGAAGAAAGAGATGATTAATTAAATATGCAATACAAAAATTAGTCTGGGACATTACAAACTAGGTTGGTCTCTCCAGCACTAATTGAATTTATGGACCTGATTTATACTGAATTTAGAAAACATTTACCAAAAATATAATGTTTATAGATAGACAGACAGAATTTTGTTTGTCCACAGGGAGAACTTTGTCCTTTAACAGAAGCTCTTTAAATAAATAACTAAATAAATATTTAAATGTTATCATATATGAAGTAGAGAGGCAAATATCCTTAGCTGAAATTGCACATTACATTTGGCTGCAATGTTCACAATCTCTTCAGCTTCGACCCTGAACTGGAAAAACTGGCTTAGTAGATGGCTAACTAAATAAAATGCTTGTGACATATCATGGCAAAACGTTTGACATATAACCACTGAAGAATCAGCAATCTGTACTTAAAGCAAACAAGGTGGAAAACAAGTGATACAGGACCCAAAAAAAAACCTGAAAGAACCAATATAACATAATATCTAATACATAAAGAAATAAGATACCAGTACTTTACTTAAATATTAATTTATTTGTTTTAAGTAGAGTTGCTGTAACATTAATACATTTTCTAAATCACATACTTTTGTGGTATTAAAATCTGTAAATACAGAAAAGTAAAAAAGTTTTTTATGTATTTTTCCTGAATGTTATACCTTTATTTCCGTTATACTTTGCACACAGTACTTGATGGATTTTGAGTGCAAATAGATGCACACTAAGTAGCACATCTGCCAATCGCTGACTCCTCCCAGCAACAGCACACCCTGAGCACAATGGTCACTCCTGCTCCAGTGTCCCTCAGCAGAGGCAATCCCTCGAACCATCCTAAGCACTGGCCACATGCTCCATCCTGGGGCTCAAATCCTGTCCACCTGCTTCCTCCCAACTAACACCAGCTCTCTCTCACTCCTGCCTTTCTCTCCTTCCTTTCACCTCTGTTTTTTCTCTTTCCCATTCCTTTCTATATTGTTCCGATTCTCCTTTTCTTGTGTCGTCTCTTCCTAATACACCCCCATGGGCGTAGTGTCTTAATTGAAAACTTTAGAAAACTGATGAAGCAATTGAGACAGACCACACCTCCACCTGCAGGTGCGTCTCGCACCAATTACCTCACCAACCTCCTGTGGGTGTGTGAGCGGGCACACCCACGGAGATCGAGCTGGCCAATCAAATATTTATTTATTTAAGAATCTCCTGCCTGTTTGTGAGCCACAGACTCGCTGTACCACAATGGTACCATATTTTATTGAGTAGTCTGGCGACAGTTTCACTGTATTTACAGCAGCTTCTCCTTTGGCTTTGTGCTTGTAAATACCTGGTTAACATAAAACTGGGTCAGAATGCTATTTTTGAATGACCTCAACACAATATTCACTGTGCAATGATCCATTTTAAATTTTGAAAAAATGTTTCAATTGTGGTAGATGGCCGGTGCCTTTACCATGGAAGGACTGGGGGAGAGATTTTTCAAGACAGTTTCTCCCCAGGACTGGCTGACGGCAGGCCCCTTGGCTTCCAACGGAGCCACAGGTCATGAGCATGGAAGCTCAAGCATGCCGGGGCCCTATGTAGTAGCACTTCCACCACACATAGAAGTGCTGCCAGAAGAAGCTTGTTGGGCACCTGGTGTCCTTCCAGGTGCCCTATGAAAAGGGGCCAGTTGGCAGAAGTCAGTGGCCAGAGGAAGAGAACAATGCCTGTGTGGAGGACTGAAGGGACTGTGTTGGCGGTTTGTGCACTGTGATGGACTGTGTAAATAAAAGTGCATGTTGTGTGCTAAACCTGTGTCCTGTGCCTGTCTGTGTCAGGGTTAGGGCTGCTGTACTCGCCCAGGCATCACACAACATACTCCAGTTTGTAGACCCCAATAACGTGTTCTACACAATGCCACCATATTAACCTTTTCACTTTCACCTCTTATTGCTAGCTCTGATATGCTGTTATTCTATTCTAATGCTGCACACTCAAGCTAAATGCCATGTAAATTGCTATATTTACATGTGAATGCAGAGCATCTGCCAAAGTAAACTTGTTAACACCACAGGCATAGCATTAAATAACGGCACAGAATATACTGTAGCATTATGTTGCTGTTGTGAATCAGTTTGCCACCCTGTCACAGACCAGGACTGCAAATGTTATTTGTTATAACTGAGTAATGTTTTTGCCCTTTCTTGACTCATCTGGAGAACTGTCAAAGAACATTCACTTCTTTTTTGCTGGGTAGGCTGTTGTCATTCAAGTATGGGTTAAAGCAGGGAAATAATGTTATAGAAATTCTCAAACAGAAAAGTAAAGGTACTAGCTTTCTTACAGTATCAGCAGTACAGAGTGAAAGACAGTACTGCACTCATGTATAACAAGTAGATGAATTACAAGTAGACTAATTGGAAGGCACAATAACATATGAGAAAAACAAGAGGAAAAACCACATATAAAAATGGGAGACAACAATGATGATGCAGCAACAGATCAACACATGTCAAAAAAAAAAAAAAACAATGTTCAAGGCAGAAAAATTCTAGCATTTTAATATTGCAAACTGCAAACTGCAGTTGTAGCTAGTAAACATCGAGACAAGTTTCAATCAAAGTGTCCATCTGGGTTGTGTACTCCACTGATTAAATGGGCTACTCCATTAGTTAATACCAAAATAAAATGTATTTAGTGTTTCAGTATTTAAAAGCACGAAGCACATCTCCCTATTAATACACAACATGTACTGCATTAACAGAAATGCATAATTATAGACACGGGCAAAACAGCAGACTTAATTTATAAGCACAAAAATGCTAAATGTGTGCAACTTATTACATTTTTATAAAAGCAAATTAATGTTCATGAGTATAACCCCTAAAATATGGTGAATATAGTAAAAGCACACATTTCATACATTTGAATTTTTAAGATTAATGACTATATGTACAATCTGTCCATTTCATTTGTTAATTCTGGATTTGTACACAGACAATAAAACCCAAACACTATACTATAACACATACATTACTCAAAAAATGGCACAAAAAATTGTTTCACAATATTTCTGAATAATGGAGTAACAGACAAGATTAATTTCACACAGGATGCCTTAAAGTTGAGAAAAATGTTTAAAAAAAATTGAAATATTGGACACCTTGAATCTGATCTCTGAATATAGCCTGGAAAGCTTTTAATTTAGGAACTTTTCTAGAGTTAAGTTCAGTTTTTCTCTTATAAACCACAAGGTGCCAGTACCATTCAAAAATAGAAACAGTCTCTGGCAACACCAACAGATTTGCTTGGCAGCATCCCTCTCATCAGACATCTCAAGAATGAAGTTGGTGAAAGGCATAACAGAGATCCAGACCTTATTCACCAGACCTCCAACTGTTGCACAGGTGACACCTTATGAGTTAAATTAGAGACATAATGTTCTTAGATCAAGTTTATTTTAGCATGGAGCAAGTCTCTCCCATTGCCCTCTAACTATGACCTTACAATACCTTTGCATATAAAAGCATTTTATGTTTCAATAAAAAGGAAAAATATTCTGCCCATAACTATTTCGTAAAGTACTAGGCTATTCTTGTCTTTAAATAATTTCTTTAGTAATGATGTAGCCAAAGTACATGCAATACAAAACACACAGCAAAGAAAAATCAAAATAATATAACCAAAAGACATACTTATAATAAGAGGGTTACGAGAATATAAAATATGTGACAGCTTTACTCAATGGCTTAATAGGGTTGCACAAAAAAAATGGTAACTTCAATTTTAAATATCTGTGCAGATGTTCTGATGGGGAAAAAAGACTAATATATATTAAAATTACAGAAGGAAAAAAACTTGAATATTAACAACAAAAATTATTACATGTGATAACAATGTTTGATTTGATTTTCCCCTGATAATGCAGCATGACAAAACATTTCTTTAAAATCGTAATCAGAGAATGGAACAAATAACAACAAAAACTATTAAATACTGTGCAAACTGTATCTTGTTCTAAGTAATGTGCACTTTTGCTCCAAAGAAATTTTAAAAAACATCAGTGGATACTGGTGGCTCTCAAAGACCCCTTCTACATGCTTTAAAAAAAGTACAGTACTATTTACTTGAACCGCTTGGGCAATCTGGGTGTGAAAGTGATCTGAAGCAGGACTCGATCTTAACTCAAATGAAACTGCTCAAAGAGCTGGAGTCACTTATCAACCGGCACAGAATCATTACTGTAGACAGACTTGATAAACACTAAATGCCTTTCCATGGACTATGAGATCAATGTGTTTAATTGAGTATCTGGATATATACTATATTCAGGGTATTAAAAGGTTAATTAAATGCTCTCCTTAAAAAAAGTTGTGAATTTTTAAAAATTCACAGAATATGTTTGCTCAGCAGCCAGTGGTAGAAAAGTGGCATAATTTGTTTAGGTTTCACGAATGTATATTCATAGTGACATTTTTTATTTTGGTTATTTTGAATATCCCCTTGGGAATTAATAAAGTATTCATCTTTAATTTAAACTTAGAAAGATGAGCTTCTGCAGTACTTTCTTTCTTAACATTCAGACCAACATTCTAACACTACTTTAAATGAAATTAGGGTTGCAGAAACCCATCGCAAGGGCACTTTTTGCAAGGCAAGGAATATCATCAGGTAAAGCTCCTGTCCATCACAAGGAACATGCATTGGCACAGACCCATGTTCACACTCACACAAGGGCAATTTAGAATAATCACATAACCCAGCCTGCATGTCTTTGGCAGAAGGGAGAAAGTGCAAGTTCTACATGGACCACACCCACGTCAAACCAATGATACAGAATCCTTCAGTATTTACCACTGAACCACCATAATACTCTCTTCAGTTATTTTTTTTAATTGTGCAATAATTCTTTATTAGCTGAAGGATCTTGGGAGTTGGGTCTGATTGGCTATGTGGAAATGAAGGGTACTGAGAAACTGAGAAAGGGAGGAGAGAGGAAGGCAATGATCACACCATAAAACTACTGAAAGCAACAAGACAGGGAAACACTGGAAGTCTTTTTCAGATTTTTTTTTTTTATATATATATATATAAATGTATTTTTATGTATAAAAACGAGCTGATCTTTTTTTTCTATTTGACACATTCACATACAGTGTATTTACTTCATTAAGGCAAGTATCACATGCAAGCTGTTATATCATGGATCATTTAGGAGTTTCAAAATGAATAAGTAAAATAAAAGGCACAGTTACAGAATCATTTGTTAGAATGGATGGACTAAGTTTGCTACTTAGCATCCAGAAAACAAAACAGCTTTACATTTGAATTACTAGCTGCATAACTCACCAACAGATTGTCTAATAGGGTGGAAAGAATGTCTTTGGCCTTTAAAGAGCAAAAAACGATGACAATTGCCACGATTTTTTTGTTTTGTTTTTTTGTATTTTTTTTTAATCTTTCACAATCGAGAACATAGAATGGAAGGCATGATATGTCTCCTCACAAGGAATACTGTGACTTCAGAAAGGTTTTACCCAATATTTATTGTCAATGCCACTGCATCAAAGACCCTTGATATTTACAGAATTATCATTTTTCCGTTCCAACTACAACCAATAAATAAATGCAGAATTACAATACTCACTGGTACTGCTAGACAGAGCTTGGGCAATCTCACTATAGCATGGGTAGTGTAAAGGGGAAGAAAGATACAAAGTATGTTGCTAGGCACTGAAGACATATTCAGAATGTACACAGAATTTCACAAGAAAACAGAAGCATAAAGTTTTTCTAACGACTTTTGGTTCAATTTGTCACTATCTACATACCATTAGCCATTTTACATAATCTACCTAGATTATGTGGCAATCAGCTGACTTCAGCCACTCACAAGTTAACATTTAACTCTCTGATGCAATGCATAAAAGTTTAACAGTCAGTTACATTATAATTTTCTTTGCAGTCACTGAAGAGAAGGAAAGTTTGATGCAATTTTAAAGCACCAATCAAGTAAATTACTAGTTGCATAGAAAAACAAGAGGCTCATGACTCTCCAGGAATAGAGCTTCTGGCCATCAGATCTAAGCAAGAAAGAACTGGCTCTGCCCCACCATTATTATGTTTAGTAAAGCAGAAATGAACATTGGCTTCAAATGTTCAGATACAATTTATAGCATTTATATAAAACTGCAAGTAAGATAGTCCACCTGAAGAAAAACAGTAGTATAAAGAAGAGATTAGGGGTAGAGACACAGAACATCAGCACTAGAAGTTGTTCATTCATTTTTTAACCCCCTTTAAATCCAATTTACACTTACAGTAAAGGAAAATGTAGTGGCAGTGCTAAATAAAAGATTAGTGAGAAATATTAAAAGCAATTTTTTTTCAGTTACTCTGAGCCATGCCAAGTGATAGAAATACACAGAAAGGATGATTGAAAGTTCTGTCTGTTTGTAGTGCTGTTTTTTTTATCATACATGCAAAAATGGTTTTAGGCCCCCTGTTTAGTTTTTGCCTTGCTGACAAGTGTTTAGTACCCTGTGGAGTGAGTATTGATGCTGATGAAGTGCTAGGGTTCTAGGGCATTTCACTCAGTCAACAAGCTGGTCCCCCCAAGGAGTTTTCATTCTCTTGACGAGTGTAGGCTCTCATTAGATTTTTCATGCAGTCAGCAAGTGTGGGGGCCCCCCTGTGGAATTTTCACTCTGTCGATTAGGGGGGATCTTAAAACATTTTCATGCCCAGGAATGTGGGCAACCTATTCCCGGTGCAGTTTCCACACTGTCAATGACATTTATCGGTTGCATTTAGTGCAAAATGCTGCAACAAGAATCTTAATTAGAAATAGAAAACCTGAGCACATCTCCACAGTTTTTGCTGTTTTGTTACATTGGTTATCTTTGTCATTAAGAATTTACTTTAAAATTCCACTAATGGTGTAGAAAGCCTTAAATAATTTTGCTTATTCCTATACTTTGGAGTGTCTATCCCCCTACACTACAAGTCATAACCTTAGATCTTCTAATGCTGGTGTGCTTACAATTCCAACAGCCAAGCTTAAAAGAAGTGGTAAGGTGGCCTTTTGCTGTTATGCCCCCAAAATATGGAATACTTTACAGAGAGAGATTCACTAAGCTAATACTGAGGAACATTTTAAAAAACTACTAAAACCTTCATTTTTTATTTTCTTTTTCGTAGCTACATTGTTGTGCTCTTAATGGACTATATAGGCACAGAATTATAATTTTCAGGGATTTCCAATCTTTACTAATCTATAATTTATTCTCCAGTTCTTCTGTGGTGGAACTTTTTGCCGCCACCACATGACTGAGGCACCGTGCAGGTATCTGTGATGAAGGCAGGTGACCTAGCTGTCCATAAAAACATTGAATCCTCTCAGACGAAGCCTAGAAACAGTGAGGAATGACTTAAGGACATTTACGTTAGGTAGAATGCCCTGTGAGGGTTGGGCGGTTTTCTTGCTTTGGAACCCCTGATTAACTGAAGTTTTCTTTTTTTTTTTTTCTCACTTTACCACTGGACTCCTCTTTAGAGACTAGAATTATGATATTGTATATAAAAACACAACTCTTCTACTTATTACATATCTATGTTTTATAAAATCGAATGGATTTATTTACTTTTTCTTTGTTACATATTCATTAATATTCTTACCTAATCTTATGCTTTTTCATTTCTTTAAGTTTCTCTTTGCCATCTTGTAAAGCACTTTGAGCTACATTCTTTGTATGAAAGTGTGCTATATAAATAAAAATTGTTGTTTTTATTTGGAACACAGAAAGGGAGGAAGAAAAGCTAAACTCCAAAATCAGGGGTGGGAAGCCCAAGTCCAATATACATGTTGGAAAGACGGCTCTTAGATATCAGCGGCTGGACTCCTAACATCAGAGGCTAAAGCCTTTGAAGCCCATCATTAACAACGCCCCTAAATATGCTTACAACAATTAGGCTCCAGTTGCATGACTCAGTGTCACAGTTGCCCATGCTTTTATTATACATTATCAGAGACCACATTCTGGTAGAATTTCCTGTTTGCCGAAGATAGGGGGCAACTCAGTAGAAACTGAGTTACAGCACCTTTACAAACTGCAGTTCATCTTAGTTATTGGTTGACATCCCTACTATAAGCTTAAGAGATAAGAAATCAACTCATGAATCATAAGGAATCAACACAGAACTATGGTTAGACAACATATCAGTGAGTGTGGTTAAACAATTCAGTGGCATAACTGTAATCAAAAATTGTTCTTACTAGATGCAATAGTTTGACATATGTTTGCTTATAAGAATATAAATTCTACTTTGACTTCAGTAAAAGGGGGCATTATTTCAGAATGGAATTACTTAATGCATTATTTTGTTATATACAGTATTATTACTGTATTGTAAGACTAATACAGTAACAAAATATTATTGTGATGCCCCTATAAATTCTGACTCATTCTTACATTCCATCAACCTCCAGCCTTCATGCTTTATACCTACTGCAGCTCTAATCATAACCCTTTTTACAAATCTAAAAGCTTATTCTAAAAACATCAAATGTATTTTACTTTTGAATAGCATTTGGTGTCTATGCTACCACACTGAATACCATAAATGCATATTTAAAATGATCGTGTCACACAAAAATATAAAAGGAAACTATTGTATGGCAAGTGACACTAGCAATAAACAGCATGCCAAATGAAAAAATGTCATTGTTACTTATGGCTGCTGGCTTACTTGAAACCACAGATTAAATTTAAGATGGTTCATGAGACATCGAAGAAATTCTCTTTATCACCAGAGCAGAACAAACATCGGAGTAACGTTCCGTAGATGACATTAGCCAGGTTTCCATCCAGTTTTTTGCAACGTTTTGTTATCGACAAACAGAATATACGTAAAAAAAAATGTGCGCAATTTGCTGTTTCCAGCCTGTTTCCATCCAACTGGCTTTTTATCGATAAAATGGTGTGCGTGATGACGTCATCCCTCCCGAAACAAACTGTCGCATAAGTTTTGTTGTATCGCGAAAAAAAAATCTGCCCTTGAGCCGTTTCCATACATAATTTTCTGTATGTCGCAAATTATCTACCTTTTGTTTTCCACGTTACACCCCCTCCACTAAACAAAGAAACAAAGAAATGGAGAGATTATTCAGACAGTTTTTTGAAATTTGCCAGCTTACTGTTATTTCAGGTTCACAAATAATTGGAATTGTACATAATATCCGAAGACGACAGCAGAATGAAGCAGTTGCTTGTCCGATAGCCCTTGAGCTCGAAGAAAGTACCCCAGTGAGACGAAACCCACGGGTATGGGAGAGACAATGGAATAAGACCTTCTGGGAGGAGGTGGTGGAGAGACACTTTACAGAAAATCTCTGGCTGCAACATTTTAGAATGACATGGCCGACGTCCTGATGTTGCGCCCATCACAGGTTGTCACCGACCACCGGTTC
The DNA here is from genome assembly GCF_016835505.1 of Polypterus senegalus. NCBI lineage: Eukaryota > Metazoa > Chordata > Cladistia > Polypteriformes > Polypteridae > Polypterus > Polypterus senegalus. Next base: position 266,924,323 of record NC_053154.1, read on the forward strand.
CAACCCCAAAGCGGATTGCCATCGCCCTTTACAAGCTGGCAACCTGCTCCGAGTATAGAGTAGTTGGAGAAACTTTCGGGGTTAGTAAAACTACCGTCCATCGATGTGTATATGCTGTGTGCACCGCTATTAAAGAAAAATGAATGCGGCGTTATATCAGACATCCGACTGTAGCGGAGGCCAATGAAATTGCATACCGCAATTCCTTGGTGCATCTTGTGCCACAGATTTACGGTGCGCTGAATGGCACGCATGTGCCTATTCTTCCCCCGACGGAAGGCTACCGTGATTACATTAATCACAAAGAGTGGCCATCTATTGTTCTCCAGGACCTTGTTGATGACAGGTGCATGATATGAGACATTTGCGTTGGCACTCCTGGAAGTGCCCATGATGCAGCCGTGTTTGCAGCATCGGATCTGTACAGGTGAGCCTACCTTTCAACATCCCTTCTCAGTGCGATAACAACTGAATTAGTACTGTAACCTGCTTCCCTTAAGGTTTTTAATTAAAACTGAAATTTGAATTAATACAAAATAATGTTTAATCAAAAAAAAACTACAGTTAATATTAATGAGAGAATTTCTCATATATGCTAAAACATCTCCCATTTAATAATAAGAAAAAAATGTTTAGATAATGAAACACACGGTTTATTCAATATTTTGACTGGCACAGTAAATTACCTTTGCGGTTTTTGTATTATTTAGACATCCTGAGAGACACCCCAGGCTACAGTTGATGTGGAGGGAGTTCAGGTACCCCTTTTAGTAGCAGGAGACCCAGCCCATCCGCTACTGCATTGGCTCATCACGAGAAATAATGAGTCTCTTCATCAGACCATGCGAACCGCTCCGCTATTCTCGTTTTGATTGCACGTGATGAAAATGTATCATGTGACACATTTATTTGCGTTAAAGCCCTTTTTTTCCGACAAAAAGTGTTTCCAATGTAGTTTTTGCGACATCTGAAGTATTGATATGGAATTTATGCGCTAAAGTTAAACGGAAAAATATTATGTCGACATGTACAACATTTTATCGATAATTAGCATTTCCATCAGCTAAAATTTGAAGCGCTAAATATTTTTTCGCAAAAACTCCTTGAATGGAAACCTGTCTGCTATTTAGTCATTGAAATAAGACATTCAAATCCCTTTAACTTAATTGCTTCATCAACCTGAAGTGAGCTACGCAAAGCACTCTGATTAAACTTAACAGCCAGCTTAAGTGAGCAGGAGAAACTCTATTAAATGGTGCATATGCTCTTCAGCCTATCTTTGGGGAAAGGTGGCCAGGAGCTGAAGGCATTCTTACGTAGGTGAGGCTGTGAATGACCAAAGTGATGAATGTTCCACTAAGTCAAAGTAACTGAAGTAAGGGTATGACCTTATTAAAAGAAAACTGCATTACTAAAAACATAACGTGTGTGCTTCCCATATCAAAAATGAAGCCCTCTCATTAGGAACAGTTTAAGATGCTTTAAAAACTCCAATACTTTTCCTTTCTTTTTGCCCTTAACATGTACAGAACTTTAAAATGTTTTAAAAACATACATTATTCAAAGTGTGTAAAGTACAACAGAGCATGCACATCTTTCATAATCAAGCAAAAGGCACTATAGCAGGAAATTATTTCTTGTCTAATAGTGACAGAACTCTACTAAGCTTACTTGAAGTAGCCCAAGCTACTGGCTGGCAGCATGCAGACCCAGCACAATGTACTGCAGTTCCCAAAAACAATGGAAAAGGAGGAGGTATTGCCATTTATGTGCATCAGAATTTAAAAGCAAGCATTTTTTAGTTGAATGATGAGCCACCTCTTAGTGAGGGCGTCTGGAAAGCATTAAGGACAGAGGCCTTATTTTAGGAGTTAGCTATAGAAGCAGACAGTATTTTCAACACACAACTTTTTAAAAATATTAAAAAGTCAAGTTTATACTGGGATATTAGTGTCATGGGGGACTTTAACTACTCGATTATGAACTAGGCTAACTTTGCAAATAGTGGAGTAACAGTGCAGGAGTTTATAAACGTAATCAGAGACTTGTTTTTTCTAACATAGTATGTAAAAACACCAACGCAGTTTTGGGGGTCGCTGAGGGAGGCCTTTCTAGATTTACTATTTTATAATAATCAGGAATGAATTGAGGGTGTGCAGGTGATTGAACCACTAGGGACAAGTGGCCATAATGCAATATAATTTTCAGTGTTTTATAAGAGTGCAGATGCACTGACTAAAACTTAAGTTTAACTTTGATAGGGCAAATTTTGAACAGATGCAGCAAAGTCTAAAAGGGATAAGCAGGGATAAGCTTTTAAGTTTGGATGTAGTTGAGGAACAGCTAAACAGGTTTAAAATTGTTTTATACCTAATGCAGGACAGATACATCCTATAAAATTGGAATTAGCAACAAATTATTAAAAAAAAAAACCTCTACAGTGGTTAAGTAAGGAGATAAAAAGAAGAAAAAACCAAATGCATTAGGCCTATAAGCTAAAAGTACGGAGTATGAGAGCAGCCATTAAGGAGGATATTTGGGAAGCTAAAAAAAGCAATTAGAAAAAAACACTGCAGTTAAGCCAAAAAAATGGCCCAAACAGATTCTTTCAGTATTATAGTAGAAAAATAACAATCAAGGCAGAGGTGAAGTGTATGAGGAATCATAAAGGGGAATCAAAATATACTGACAGTGAAACAGCAGATGCTCCAAACTTGCACCTCCCAGCAATAACAGATTACTAATGAGGTACAAGTGAAGTACTGCTAAAATTAAATATGCTGAAATAAATCACTAGGACCAGATAATATTTATCCTCAATTGCTTAAGGAAGTTAATGAATACATAAATAAAACCTTAATGGATATTTTTAGGAAGTCACTATGCACTAGGGAAATTCCGAAGTACTGGAAAATGGCAAATGTTATCCCATTATATAAAAAGGGTAATCCGGTTTCTAAGAGGAACCAAGAAAGAGTTACAATTAGAGTGGTGCATGTGATATTATTTATCTTGACTTTAAGAAAGCCATTTGATAAGGTACCACACAAGAAGGTGTGGGCATCAAACTAAAAGAGGTGGGAGGTTCAGGGTGTAGTGATAAGATATGTGCGAAATTGGCTCAAACATAGGAGGCAGAGGGTGATGGTATGAAGAACCTTATCAGAATCGGCTGATGTTAAGAGTTATGTCCAACAGTGGTCAGTGTTTGGACTGCTACTATTTCTAATATATACATGATTTGGGAAAGGAATACAAATAACAAGCTGGTTAAGTTTGCAGATGATACCAAGATGGGAGAATTGGCAGATAATCTAGAATCTGTTGAATCATTACACATTAATTTGGATACCATACAGGCTTGGGCAGATTTCTGGTAGATGAAATTCAATGTATGTAAAAGTAAAGTATTACATGTAGGAAGCAAAAACATGTTAGATTTGAATACACAGGTCTGAAAATTAAATCACCTTAGAAGAAGAATTGAGGAGCTGCAGTAGACTTGTCACTATCATCTCTCAGACAGTGTTCAGAAGCCATTAAGAAGGCTAACAGAATGTTATATAGCACCATGTGTAGAGTACAAATCAAAGGTGCTAATTCTCACAGTGAGGCCTCATCTGAAGTACAGTGTGCAGTTTTGTTGTGCAGGCTACAAAAAACACATTAAAGTGCTAGAAAAATCCCAGGAAAGAGTGACTAGTTTTATTCCAGGACTGCAAGGGATGAGTTATGAGGAAACATTAAAAGACCTGAGCCTTTTCGGTTTAAGTAAAAGGAAATTAAGAAGTCACGTCTTAAGTTTTCAAAATTATGAAAGGAATTACTGCAGCGGATTGAGACGGTTAGTTTACATTGATTTTGGGAAGAAAACAATGGCACAGCTGGAAATTTAAGGGTTAATTTCACACAAACATTAGAAAGTTTTTCTTCACACAAAGAGCCATAGTTGCTTGGAATAAGGTACCAAGTAGTGTGGGAGAAAATAGGACTTTAAGAACCTACAAAGAAAGACTGATGTTATTTTGGTGGAATTAAGTGGAAAAGACCAGCGACCTCTTTTAGACTGGATGGCCTGTTCTTGTCTAAATTTTCCTAATTGTCCAATGTCCTCAATTTTACCTGGACTGGAACATGGCACAGGGAGAACTTTAGAGGAGACTACCTTGCCATTTTACTCTTCAGCCTAACCCCTAACTCTTTAAATTTGGATTGCAGAACTGACAGCCTGCCCTTATGTATGTCATTTCTTCCAATTTATGACAACTGGATCCACCCCCTCTCCACCCAAGAGCCTATAATAATAATAATAATACATTTTATTTATATAGCGCCTTTGCCATGCTCAAGGCACTTACAGAATATAAGAAAGAACAGTAGGGTATACAGTATATAGCATTGTACAAACCAAATAAATAAATAAAGAAGATTACAACAGTGAATTCAGCAGAAAAAAAAAGCCTAACAGACAACACAATTGATGGTCTAGCACACACACATACAGGTTACATGAGCAACTTGATAGAGAGGTAAACTGAAAGAAGGGTAATAAAGTCAGGTAGAGCTAAAAACACTTCCTGAACAGATGAGTTTTGAGTTGTTTTTTTTTTTTAAAGAATTCATGAAGTCAGCTGACCTGATTAATTTCAGTAGGTCATTCCAGAGTCTGGGAGCTATTCAGATGAAGGCCCTCTCACCCATGGAGTGTAGATTAGTGTGGGGTACAACAAGACTGCCAGAATCAGAGGACAATAGTGGGCAGGTAGGCACATAGTGATGGAGGAGGTCACTGATGTAGTTTGGCGCGAGGTTATTTAAGGCTTTGTAGGTTATTAGTAGGATTTTATATTTGATTCTGTAAGACACAGGGAGACAGTGAAGACGGAGCAGGATGGGTGTGATGTGCTCACTACTGCTGGTTCGAGTAAGGACTCTTACAGCTGAGTTATGAATAAGCTGGAGCTGTGATATAAGATTAGAATCGATGCGGGATGTGATAAAACCATGGACAAGGAGAGGAAGGAGCGAACACAGGATATGTTACGGAGGTGAAAGTAAGAAAGTTTCTTAATGTGATTTATGTGGGCGGAATAAGAGAGAGAGGAATCAAAAACGACACCAAGATTCTTTGCAGTAGAGGCAGGTCTGATGAAATAAACGCTAAGATAGACTGGGAAGGAGCTCATTTTATTAAGTTGCATTTTAGTCCCAATTTACAGGAGTTCAGTTTTGTTGCAATTTAATTCTGCTCCATCCAGGTTTTAATTTCACTAAGGCAGGTTGTGAGCTGAGAAAGCTCTGTTGAAGTTCCGCTTTTAACATTGAAGTAGAGATGAGTACCATCTGCATAAAAATAATAGCCCAGTCCATAGCTACGAATAATATGGCCAAGAGGAAGCATATAAATACAGAAGAGAAGAGGGCCGAGGACAGAGCCCTGAGGAACTCCTTGTGTGACTGGCGTGGAGCTGGACCTGCTGTTGCCAAGACTAATAAACTCTTGCCTATCAGTCAGATAGGATTTGAACCACTGGAGGGCAGTGCCAGAGATACCAAGCATGTTCTCCATTCTGGACAGTAGAATGTCATGTCGGACAGTGTGAAATGCTGCACTGTGGTCTAACAGAATTAATATGCTGGTTTGTCCAGAGTCTTCTGCCATAAGCAAATCATTGGTTTTTATCCACCCTTCTTGGGAGGTCACCCACCTGTGCATTCAGAAGGCAACATACTGTTCAAGATTCAGTCTCTGGAGTAAACCTGCGCCTCAATCACCCTAATGAATGAGTTTCCTACTTTCAAAACCTCTTTCTTTCATTCTAGGGATTGGTTTTAAGGTGATCTGTTTTAGCTCCTCATGCCTGCCTACCACCTCAGATTATCAAAGACCCAGCTCGCCTCTACAAGTAACTGAAAACGGTATGACCCTTCCATTTCTGGGTTGATGCACCAGGATGGTGTGAATGCTGTGCCTTGCGACAGTGCCCCACCTATCTCTACCTGTCTGCTCTGGAGTCTCCTCCTGCACCACTTTAGGGGTACACACAATCTCTCTAAAGGACACATGGGCCAGGTCAGCCAATTCTTTACTACAATGCAAGCCAGGTAACTCCTCTAGTTCAACAACCCTGAGCTTGAAGCATCTTTAAGCAGGACCGACTCCTTCAACCGAAAAAAAGCCTAACATCCAACAGGAATTGCATTGCACTGGTTTCATTTTTAAAATTCGATTTGGATTACTAAACTTCTGAATTGTTTCTATTAAATCACCTGAATTGTTTTTATTAAATTTAAGTGATTTAAATTATTAAAATAATAAATCAACAGATTAAAAAACTACTGCAGCTATCAAACACTTTCTGGCCCTTTAAGCTCCTGTATTTCTCTTCCCCTCGACTCCCTGTTGTGTGTCTTTCTTTCAAGTTATTAAACTTTACTTTTCCCTGTCCGTTCCTTTTCCTAACTTTGCTCCCCTTTGATCGCTTCCTTCTTTGAAGCTCTACACTTACACTGTGTATATACATGTACTCTACATGAGTGCTATATGGTGCTCTGTCCCATTATTATTTACATGTGCAAATTTCTTTCCACTATGGAATCACTGTTATTTTAAGCAGTTTGTCACTAGGACACCAATTATTTACTTATGGACTACAACTGCTTTCTGCCTTGCCATTCTTGAAAACAAGTAACAAGTAACTTTTCCACTCAGCTACTGTTGCTCCTGTGTAAGCCCTTCTAAAGGGGGAAAAAATCCCCAAGTGACTCTTCAGAAGTAGTCAAAAAAGTTTTTAGAGGAAGTTTTAGGTTCCTTGGTTGTGATTCATACTACAGGCTATAAGCAGTGGCTACATATCACTGTGAAATGGATAAGTGGGTTAGGAAATAGATGGATGGACAGAAGAACAGTGTCAAACTTCAAGATTAGCACATCATTTTCAGTGCTATTTGACCGTAACATTTAGATTGTGAAGCAGTTTATTAACAATTTTTGGTTTACATACATTGTTATTCACCACATAAAATGTGAAACCAACTGTATGGTTTGTTAATGATGCAATACAATACACAATACAATACAAATAATGACCAATAACTAAAGGTGTTTTGCAAGGTCTAGAAGGGGTGATATTAACACAACATTTAACCTGTTAACAAACCCCTCAAATATCAAGGTAGAAGCAGGCAAAGTGAGCAGAACATCTGCAAATCATCAAATTCTAGGGAAAAAACGGCCCTTTCCAAAGTGGTCAAGATTAGAGAGAGAGTTCAGTTAATGTTTATTGATAGATTTTAATCTTTCATTACATATTGTAGTACAAATTGTAACCCCTTATACAAACATAAAAAAAACATCAGATAAATGTTTCCTTCTTAATACTAAACAATAACAAACATGTACATCTTCACTTTCAATAATAGTGACGATTAGAGTTAAGAAATAGATAAACACTTAAATTATCACACATTAAAATGTATGATAATCTATAAGCTTGATTAGGTTTGTATAAATTAGCTTTGAAAGTAGCTATTAATAGATGAATCCATTACGATGTGTTATAGCCCTATAACTTTGCAAATGTACTGTATGTATATCTTTGAAACAATGTAATTTTAAATGCAGTTTTAAAATACAAATTCTTGACAAACATTTATCCTCATGGAAAGTCGCAGTACTACAGTACTCCCAACTGACAAGTTTACTAGTTTGTAGGTCTATATGTGACGATGTGGGTTCTACTCCATGTTCCCATCTCACACTTTTGGGAGCCTCTTGAACCCGACACGATAAGTAATGTAACCGGATGAGCTGGACAATGACAACATCAAATGAAGCAAGGGGAAAGGTGCAAAGTGCAGAAGTGCTTTTATTTTAAAACAGTCACAAACAAAAATTGTTCAAATAAATAGTGCAGTGCAATCAAAGCGTCATTAAATAAATGATCTATTAAAAACATTGAAAATGTGTAGGTTAAAATTCAATAAATTAATCCATTAAACAAGGTTAAAACAATGGCTGAAAGCAGTCCTTAAAAAGCAAAAAACCCAGTGCCTTCTTCAACTCCCTGATTCTCCCATCTGGGCCATGCACCAGGGGAGTTGCTCTACCTGCTGCTGGCCTTCTCCTTCTAGTCTGGTTTTCTTTCAGTCCCTGGCTTCATACAGCTCTCACCAGACCAAGACTTGGGTTCCCCAGCGACCAGGGCACTCACACTGGGGCTTCCACCTCCCGAGCCTCCGACTCCCACTGCCTTCCGTGGCGAGCCAACCACCTTCCGGTCACTCCTGCTCCTCTAAAGTGCTCAGCAGGAGCACCCCTTCTTCCTGCCTGGTCTAACAGTTCCTATGGGGCTCTTCTCACAGTTGCCTGATGTTATCAGTGAGCCTGCCCTCACTAACTCACTCACATAGCAGCTTTCAGCTTTCTCTTCTTCCTCCTCTAACCCCCATTTACATTTCTGATCTTTCTTTTCCCCCTTCACACTCGCGCTTTTCCTATTGATAATGGGGATGTGGCACAGGTTCGCAGTCAATCAGGTATATGGACGATTCCTTACCTGTGCACTTAAGTGAGGAAACGCCCACATCACATCGCATTCAAGTACTGCTCTGGCCACGCTACCACACCCCCTCTTTAAGCCGTGAGTGTGGCAATTATTTGTTTTAAAAGCTGGCCTTTTTGTCTAAGCTGTGGACCCGCTATACCACACTATATCCTAAATGAATTGCTTTCTAAAATTAAAAAAAAAAGCAAAAATTGCCTAGTTTATTTTAATTGTATCAATAAATATCATGCAGATGGCAGCTTCTTAAATGGAAATGCAAAAAAAGTATTTGTTAAACAAGTAAACATTGACATATAGGCTTCATTTATATAACACATTAATGAGAACAATGTTACCTGAGCAAACATTAAACAGTAACTTACAGCTGAGTAATTATATTAATGACTAAAAATTGCTTTCATAAATTATTTAATCCACTGCAGCTATGGACAAACTATGCCAATTTCAATGCACTATGTTTATCTGTTTATCTACCAGACTGATTTCATGCTTGAATGAACAAAGTTCATCTGAGGTACTGAATGTCCCACTTGCAGTACAGGGAGCTTTGAACAGTGAGTATAAAGTTTTTCTAGGTTTCTCCAGGACTTGGCAAGAAATGGTATGGCACTGCACCCAGATATTTAGTGGTGTTTTTATTTTCAACACACCTCTACTACAGTGAACAAATGTCAATATCAAGTATTACTCTGTAGATTAAAATAGCTCAAAGAAAAGACCTAATGCTTTTATAAATACCATTTTAAACATATATATCATTAATTGAAAGGCCTAATACAAACATTACCACAACATTTACAGAGTCATTGGTTTCACAGTGTCTAGGATGCTGAGCCAGCTCAAACACTTTGTATGTCGACATGAATAACTGTAAATAAGGGAGTCAGGAATTCGTAGAGCTGATAAATACAAATGGAAATATAGAATGTTTGTACCTGTTGGATTTTACATTATAACACAAACAGTTTTAAGACTACAAATGAGTAGTTACAGATGTTATGTGGGCGAGCTAAGCTTTACAGATAAAATGTGTCAAGAAAAACATTCAGAACTTTGATATCTTGGTTTAAAACATGTTTTAAACAACCTTATAGTTTATTAACCTATTCAGTTTGTTCAGGTATTTCCTCCTTCATATCCTTGCTTTTGTTACTGATCCAAAATAACTGATATTTGAAAAAACAAAAAAGCAGAACAGTATAAACAATTATTTGATGGTATTTTTTTTCTCTCTCTCTGCTTTACACAAACAAGCCTTTATTTATAGTATCATGAATGATGAAATAGGGATGAATTAATACCATTTTATTTAGACCGAGTATGAGTACTGATACTTATTTTTTAGTATTCACAGATATCAATACCATTGTAGTGAGGCTGGAAGATAGAATTTGTTAATGTCCATTAACTGTCAGCTTCACTGTTAACACCAAATATAAGATTCATAATTTAGAATAAAATAATTCAAAATTTAACAAACAAGTCAAAGTTGGGTACATTGCATAGATTGTAAGGCTTAGCAGTAGAACAGCCTGGGTGCTGAACTGGCCTGCCTGCAGCCCAGACCATTCATCCACTGAAAACATTTTTGGGCAACATGAAATTAAAAGATATGACAAAGTCGACCCAGGTCTGCTGAGCAACTGGAATGCTATGTCAGAGAAGAAGGGAACAATATTCCTCTCCCAAAAGTCCAGCAAATAATCTCCTCAGTTTCCAGACAGTTACGGACTGTTGTTAAAAGGGGTGATGCTACACAGTGGTAAACATGGTCCTGTCCCAATTTTTCTGAGATGTGTTGCTGTCATCAAATTCAAAATGAGCTAATATTTTTTATAAAATAGTGAAATGTTTTGCTTTCATCATCTGATATATTTTCTGTGTTCTATTGTGAATAAAAATCACTGACTTCTGTTTTTATTTACATTTAACACAGCAACTTTTTTGAAACTGGGGTCATGCTTATGTGTCTATATATACTGTATATAGATAGATAGATATAGTTATTTTGTGTTGCATATTTGTTTTATAAAGCATCTAGACTACATGAAAAACATTATACAAAATAAAACGATTGATGGTAAAAACCTAGCATAACGCTGAGATATTTCTGAACAAATGAACAAGTGACGTTTTCTACTAACATTTAGATTGATTCCACTTTGTTGCAATACAGAAAAGTAAAATAAATGTTACCAAGTACATAAAGCTTTACATATGAATTTGTGTATCTAGTTAGTAATACTCACAAAGCTTTGTGCTTCTCTTCTGCCAGTATCTGATCATTTTGCTTAAGTCCAAACCTAAAAAAATCAAAATCAGCATCTTCAAATAGAAATAAACAGTAATATATGCCATTTGTATATGCTGCTAAACATCTAGATCTAAATTTATTATCACAGGCTTGCCTTAAGTATATCTTTCATATTAATAACAGAGCGCTAATAGACACTAGTAATAACTACAAAAGTTAGGTATCCCATTACAACAACTAGGAGGGTTTTTCTTGTAAAAGTATATAATGGATTAGCAGATTTTTACAGTAATCTGTGTAAATACATTGTTAAAACCGAAATGTTTTTTATATTCTACTAGTAGATGACAAAATGTAGGCATAAACTATATGATGTATGAAGCCTGAAGTCCAAATATCAAACAAATACTTTCACAGAAGGTACAAATCTAACACAACAATTGAGCTTTTATTCAAAAATATAACTGCAGAAACAAAAAGCCGCCTTAACATGCGACATTGACACCTGTTTATTACGACTGCCTCTGTGGCGCAATAGAATCAGCTGCCGACTGGGAATCAAAAGGTCGCAAGTTCGATCCTGCACCACTCTGTTTTGAGAAGTAAACTGCTCTTAGTCTTACTATTTTAGAATAAAAACATACATTTGATTTCAGTCTGTAACAGCCGGCATAATTTATGATACTTGTAAAGGTTAGCTTTTTTTTTTTTTTTAAGTCAGTTTTATTATGTCAGCTGCGTTTACAAGCCCAAACACACCCCACCCCCACATCTGACACTGCTGTTTTCACATAGATGCGCTATAACAGAGGTAAACTCAGCTCCTTTCTACATCGGAGCAAGAATGCACATACCATTGCTTGCATACTAAAGTGTCAGCAGGCACTTTTGGTGACATTACACACATTTTTGAGCATGCCCTCTGCACACTACTTGTGACTTTAGGCTTTAGGAAGTAAGTAAATAAATTAAGGTAAATCGTGTCATAAAATGATTTCTTCAAAACGTCACATATATTTGTCTCTTTCTTTTTTTAAAATGTGCGTTGATCACCGCCAGCATGTTGTAGCATACAGCATCTGGCCACCTGCATGTTCTTGCGTGCACTGAATAAGAGACAAATGTACAGTCTGACTGAGAGAATCAGACTGAAAAAAAGCAAATATTTAGAAATGCCATACTTTTACAGCTGATCGGACGCTGCTCGTTTTCAAATAATATTGCATTTCTCTCTATGCTGTGGTTTCTATTACACACCTGAAAGAAAGAGACAATATATGTGAAAACATCATCGCACAAATGCAATATTATTGAATTAATGTATGTTTTTATTCTAAAATAGTAAGACTAAGAGCAGTTTACTTCTCAAAACAGAGTGGTGCAGGATCGAACTCGTGACCTTTTTATTCCCAGTCGGCAGCTGATTCTATTGCGCCACGGAGGCAGTCATAATAAACAAGTGTCAATGTCGCATGTTAAGGCGGCTTTTTGTTTCTGCAGTTATATTTTTCAATAAAAGCGCAATTATTGTGTTATATTTGTACATTTTGTGAAAATGTTTCTTTGATATTTGGACTTCAGGCTTCATACATTATATAGCTTATGCCTACATTTTGTCATCTACTACTAGAATAAAAAAATGTTTCAGTTTTAACAATGTGTTTATACAGATTACTGTAGAAACGGAACAGACATGAAATGCGTGTGTTCCAAACAACGATCTATTATTTCCACTCTAAAACTCACTCTAAAACTTCACTCGCAGAAAATCAATCAAGGCATGAGCAGGGAGAAGTTTGTGCACGTTCTAATTCGGTGGGGGGATGGAATAGCCGGCTACTTGCAGCTTTTCTTTTATCAGCACATTTAGATTAACAAAAGACGCGGCGGAGAGGCAAGAATGGTTTTCAGAAGCGATTTAAGGTGGGACAGATTTACGAGTTTTTTCACAGGCTCTGGTAATTCTAGTGTTACGTAGGTGTTGAAGACAGGCACTTGTAATGACAGACACAATAGGGGTGGAGGAGGTTTCATTTGGCTTTCTTTTTTATTCCTTTTTATTTCTCTAATAACCATCCATTGCTACTTAAGTTAATACTAGAATGCATCGAAGACTGGCACATCAAGAAAATCGGAAGAAGCAAGCTTAATTAAGACAGATGTTCAACTGACTGAAGAGACTGTTAGGAAGAAAAACTTGTTCAAAGCCACAGATGTATAAATATGTGGAACTCTCCAAGGACTACTGAGTGGCAATCCTGGACAAGGGCCTGACTGCTCACTGGGTTTGATCCTATTCTCTGTGTTTTCATGTTGTCTACCACTGACCATTCACCATCAGGTTTGAGCAACATGGACTAACATCATGCCATTCTCAGCAATAGGTCCTACTTTCCTTTGCAGCTCTTGACAACTACACAGAGACAATGTGAACATGTACACCAGGACAATTTAGGACAGCCAACTGCAAGGAAAGTACGGGAACTGTAAGTAATTGTAAGGAAATCCAGAGTGTTTGGATAAAACCAACATGAACAATGCGAAAATTCACCAAATCAATACACTTGGCATCCACGTGTTTAATGAGGTGTTGCTGTAAAAATAAAGTGGGCATTCATTTCACCCATTAACTTAAATGCTCAGACACAAGTATTCATTTATTGCTTAAAAAAGTTAAGTTCTACTTAAGTTACACCAATTACACCACAGCACAAGCACATCACAGTATGTTCAGAGTAGAGCTATTAAAGTGACTTCAGAAGTGGTCATTATGATCTAACAAAGGGATTTTATTTTTTGGCCTAAGCAAATTGAAAGAAGCTATAACAGAAATATTTAGATTTATCAAAGAAATTAAATATAGACTGACTGTGCAACAATGATAAGGAGGAGCCTTGGATTCAATTCCCAGCCTTGTACTGTTTTTATAACATTTCAAGTTCTCCTCAAATCAGAAAACAGGTAATGTAGCCAGGCACAGAGTGCTCAAAAGAGGAAACTTTTTCTATTAAAACTTTGCCATTAAGAACAATTAAGAGAATTATGAATAAAAGATTTTTGAATGACAAGTGTGACAACACTGACAGTAACAAGTTATAAAGATGACTAAATCCATGTATTTTCATTAAATGGGATATTAGAAGCATGTTGCATTGGTTTTTGAATTATTAGGACAACAATGCATTGAGAAATGTTTAATATACAGTAGATGGTTTCACTTACAGTTGTTTTTAAATTTCCTTTAAACTGCAGTTTGGCTGTACATAATATAATAAGTGAAGATAGCAATAAAACATACACATGCTAGTGTATTCCTTTTTTATAATAATTTATTTTTACTTGGAAGTAAAGCATTGTAATAAAGCACAACTCAATACAAGAAAAGAGAACAACACAGCAAGTGCAATGCATGAAAACATTTTGTTTGACACTACCTTCCTACTTTTTTTACTTATACGTTTTACTTATCTAGCATGCAAATATATGACCACCGACATCCAGTGAGTGAAGTGCTGGGTTGCCTCATTTAACCATTAAAATTGATTCTGCAATGCAAGAGATTAGACTCTAAGCATGATATCCTCTAGGCTTCTATCATTTATAAACATTAATGACTCCTACACTGCAGTTTCTTCTCTTCAAACAACTTAACACTCCCTTTAATTAATGAGTGATGATTTTGCCTTTTTTTAATATACAAAACACACAACACTCCCTAACGCTGTGAGCTACCTGCAAATGCATGACAAAAACTGTCACTGTAAGGCAGTGTTTAAACAAACAGTTAAATAATACAAAAAGCAACCTTTTACAATAACCATATTATTAGATTCCATTTTATTTTTACAGTAAATGAATGAGGCAACAGGCAGAAACACTGTTTTGGATTAGAAATAATAAGTTTCCTTCGGGTTAATGCAAGTTAGTCAGAATCCTGAATTACAAAGTACATAAATAGACTGTAAGAGGGCAAAATACACATATGGGTGCAAGGAATTAGCCAGCCAAAAAAGGAGAAATAAGACTACCACCAAACATATTCAAACATATCGCCACAACTTCAGTTTTACTTTCAGCCATATGGCAGGTATTGTGTTTAAGAAACTCATTAAATGAGATTAGTGCTTCATGCACTGAAAGCACCACACATATCTATAAACTGCAACTGTTGACAATGGAGGAAGATATAGTGAAACCTGGAGTCAAAGAAACTTGAATTGAGTCGGGAGATGTTCTGCTTTTGAAGCAACATTGGTGTGAAAATTAATCAATGAAATTAGGCCAGTTAGTAAAGTGTGTTAAACACATGTACTTAGTACAGTGTTTCTTGGCGCTGCCAGTTTTCCAGCACTGTTATATCACACATCATTAATTTCAGCGTATATTTTCTTCTATTTCTGTCCTAGTTCTGTGCTAGCCTTTTCACTATGGCAACCACACAGGATGCTAAAACCATGTAATATACCGGCGCCAAGAGTGGTACCTTCCTTCAGGAAGGGCAATTAACAGTCAAGTTGTAGTCTACATGAAGATTAGATTAACTGCTATTTTCATAAATACATTGCAGCATTTGACACAGTAGCTAAACCTACCCATGTTTTTAGTAATAATAACAACATTAAATATGTGACATACGTTTAACACAAAAAAGGTGTATACAGCCAACAAAACAGTCTATACTCTTGCTAATCAAAACTATACTATCTGCTAAAACAATTTTTTTTCTCATCCTACATCAGCAGTGTTAAATTTTCTATTTATTCTTATGGTAAACCCTTACTGAAACTGATAGTATTGAGGAAAAACAGAAAAGCCTACTCAAATGCAAGAAAACTTAAAATGTTTACCTCTGAACGCACAGAGGGCTTAGAAATCATTCTTCTACCTTTACCTTTACTTAGGAACACACTTTAGATCTCATTTTCTTTTCATAATCCAGAAGGAATACAACTTGCAGAAGATGGCACAGAAATTATTACAGTTATAAAACTGAATTGAAAGTGATCAATAATAAAAACTAACAAACACTTACCTATCATTTTGATTAGACAAAGTATACAGTGATTGGCTACATATAACTTCCTAATAAAAAGCGGTTCCACATTGCTCTCAAAGCTGCCTGAATTAATCGGGACAAGATTCAAATGTGAATGTTTGTTTAATTGGTAACTTTAAAATGGCGACATATTAGTGATTGCAAGCGTGTGTATGTGTTGTTGAGCGTACACTATGCTAGACTGATATCCCGTCAAAGATTAGATCCTGTTCACACCTAATGTTTCCAAATGAGTGTGCCTGAAATTTCACCACAACGTCCGCAGAACGTTGTCAAAGAACTACAAGTCAAAAAATATAGACCATCCCAGATGTGCATCATCATAGATTACAAAGATATGTAAATCCTAATTTTATTTTGACAAAAAAAAAATTATATTCATCATTTACCTAGACATACTAAAATATATTAGATTACAAAATGATAAATAAAACTATGCCAAACTTTTCTGACAATGTTTAAGTCAACTTTAAGCCAAGTTAAGTCATTCCTATCATGCATTTACAATGTTAAAAGAAAACAACTAAGATTAAACATCCAATTTGTCATACTTCGGTACACTAAAAACACGGACAGTCTCTTCAACTAAAGACCACAGTGCAGTGCCTAAAGGATGTCTTCCACTAAATTTAAAATTTATAAACTGATGTAATCCAAGAGAAAGCACTGCAGCAAGAAATCTGAAATAAAATTCATAATCATATTCAGTTGCTATATCCACAATCTATGATGGGCAGTTTGTTTTCCCCTGTCTGTGGTCCCATCCACACTACCATGAGTTTTGTTTAAATTAGCAGACTTGTTTTTAACTTAAGTCCACACTAACCCATTGTTTAGGACTCCCAAAAACAAAGACTTTTAAAAACATTCTCCAGAGCTGAAATCATTCGTTAACACAACATCAGCGTTGTGGTGTGGACAGGCGAAAACAGAGTTTTCCAAAAACACTACTCCGATCTTGCTATAATTGGTTTGTCCTTATTTGATTGGCTTTCCCAGATTGGATCTTGATCATTACAACTTCTCATGTACAGATAAGTCATGCGTCATGGAGGAAAAATCATAGAGCATAGAAAAGCTGCTTTGATGGTACTTGTTGTGCTGCTTACCTGTAAGCATTCAAATTGTATTTTGTACAGTTTAAATGCCATATACATGGACAAAAGGCAAATTATTTACTGGATGCTACCATTTTTTAATACATCCTGTGGCTTGTAGTGTTACTGTTGTAGTGGAAAATTCAGAACCCTGTGAAAATCAGATTTTAAAGAACTCAGTTGACAGCCTCTGACCAATGTTTTTTACTTAAACTTAATTTGTTCAGTAAGAAAGAGCGCATTCCATAGCAAAATTAATAACAAGGTGCTTAACGAAGTGGACAGGTGTGGAATGAAGCTGAGCTCACAATATTACCAAACAGCGAGAAACAAAAGAGCACAATGTAGTAAAGAGACAAGATACTATACATGTACTTCCTTAATTGAGTTAGTTTTACGAATGTTCAGTACAAAATATGTTCTAGGAACTGCTAATAATTTTTTTTAGAGTCACTTAAATATTTGCTGTGCTTTTTTGTATTCAATGAAAAGACGACAATCACCTGCTCTTATGACTTACTTTAAACTGTGATCAGCACATTGTCGTGACAAAGAAGAATATCGCTACAGCCCCTTCAACAGTTTCTCTTTCCATGCAGAGTCTTGTATGAGCTGATAGCACGGAAAGTGGAATCTGATTTTAACACAGTTTGGAATTTTAAAATACATGAAGAACTTTCCATTGATTTGCGCATGCCCAGAATAGGGAAAGGACACTGTATAATGTGCGTTTTTGCTTATTTTAATGTGAGCAGCAATACTTTTGTAAACAATATCAAAACTCTAGTATGGATGGAGATAATTTTCATTTCCAAATCCCATTTTTAATTGAAAACATGGTAGTGTGGATATAGCTGGAGTATCAGTTGCAGCTCACTTTATTCGGTTAACCCAAAGCTCCACTTCCATGTAGCTACTGCTCTAGCCTCACTGAGAGAGGCTGCTGTCTTAATGTTGTTATTTTTTATCAAGGTGCATTTTACCCATTTTTTTAGTGGGTTACATCTCAAACTTATTTTTCCATACAATGTCTGTAATGGTGCTCACAATTTATTTTATAGAGATCATTAATTCTTATAATAGCAGGCAAATCAGCAGCTTAACTTGAACATCATCCTATACGATTAGGTGGCTTGAATGATGTCAAAAGAGACCAACAGCCATGACAGCACTTTCACTAGTTTTGTTGATGTTTGTAATGTTTAATGCTGCCATAAAAATTGAAGTGGATGATAATTTGTCAAGTATTATTGGACAACTTCATCTTGTCCAACGTTCCCAGACAAGGTAAGAAAAGGTAGCTAACCTTCTTAACTTAACGCGCACACGTACCGGTCCCGGGACATAACAGTGTTTTAAAAACGTTACAGTAATGTGTGCATGCCCATCTGCCATGCATCTCGACATACTACCCATCAAATGAAACTTCAAAGTCTCGTCTTACCGATGATATAAACCATTTTGACACACAACAACCACAGCACTGACACTAAAGCCTTTTTTACAGAGAAGTACATACTTTTAAGAGTTGACTTTCCCTACCTTTGAAGACCCCCTGCAAGTCAAACATCAATATTTCCGAGCAGTATTGATCCCATTCTGTCCGTAAGGCTCCAGCGAATATAATCCAGTAAAACGATTTAGGTCCAAAACACACGATATATCCTCAAAGGGACAAAAACTCCAGAAAACGTTTCATAACTTGAGACCACCTACGTAATTTTTTTTCATTTATATTGATCATACCAGACGTAATTTGTTTCTGTCGGCGATAACCATGCTACCGCATGAAACACGGAAGTGTTAGCTTCTGATCGACACCTAAGTTGGCCAATTACGACGGGTCTGGGGTTGACTGGCACCTCGTATAGCCAACGAGTGTCACAGACAGCTAAAGGATGACGTAAAACTCCAAACCCTGGTAGAATCTACCAGTTTGATTGGACACTGTGACTGACACTCAAAACTTACAGCCAATGAGCAGCCGAGCATTTTGATATGTAACTTGCCATACTAACTTGTAAACAAACGATCGGAGCTGCGCAAGGTGGCATTTGTGCCAGTCTGCAGAGTTAAGGCGTGGTTGTTTATTGTGATTTCGCCAAGTTTTTTCGCATTTTAAATATGAATAAACGTACCAAAACGTAAATAAACGCTCGATTAAATAATAGATGCATGTATGCGGCGTGAAAGTATTCAACCGGCCCAGGTGACGTCTAATGGCAGAGAGCGACATGTGCCACGCCTTGTGCTTTCAGCTTGCTAGTGATTGCTGCCATCAAGTGGCACATGGAAAAACGCTGAGCTGTGTTGTAACAGTTTGTAAAAGAAATGTATATAGTTTGTGTGCATTTTATAAAAAAAAGTAAAAATAAAAATATAAATATATTTTTGGCCCATAAGACTTGTATCGACTATTTTTACATAGAAATGTGTATTTTTTATTGTTTTTATTATTTTTATAACTAATAGAGTGACACTGTGTGTAGATATAGATTCCTTTAGGTGTAAGCTTTCAGTAGA
Source organism: Polypterus senegalus (assembly GCF_016835505.1). NCBI lineage: Eukaryota > Metazoa > Chordata > Cladistia > Polypteriformes > Polypteridae > Polypterus > Polypterus senegalus. The sequence continues at coordinate 266,943,820 of NC_053154.1, forward strand.
GCCCTCATTGATATATGTGGGTTGAAGCATTCAAAAGTTATTACACTTTTTCCATATGTTCCAAAATGTGGATAATGGTCCCTCTAAAAAGCCCCTGGGCATGCCCACATAAAAACTGGTGTAAAAAATGTCATTTTAACAGGTATTCTTTTCAAATTTGAAATGTGAGTAGTCAACAAGTTATTCTGTTGGTACATAGTGTGTTTCTGTCCCCACCTACCTACTGCAGCTTTATTTTCCTTTATTTTCATAAAAAAACTTAGGCGAGAACAAAAAAATTCATTTTTTTGTGAGTTCTAATGTGCATAACTTTTGATCAGTCACACCTACAGTGATTCTGACTACTAAGGGTGAAACTAGAGAATGTTACCTTTACAAAGAGACCAAACATGTGTTTATACTCCAGATAGTTCAATAACAGCAATGATTCTAATTTGGAGAGGTCGAATTACAAGCGATTTAGCAAAAATGACCCCGCTTGATAAGGTAGCAAGATAAAGTTTTCAGCAGTCCCTTAATTGTCTATTATTAGCCCTATTCTTTTACTATTCCAGTGTTACCTTTGACACAAAATATCATTTTTTACATTGTGTTTAAAAATTCTGAGGAAATGTAAAAATGATGTATTTTTACCAAAGTCATATCTTAATATCCTCAAGTAGTATATTAATGTTTTTACTCCAGCTTCTGCTGTACTTGCTTGCAGCTAATTCAAAATGTTCTAGCTAGGATTTTAAACAAGGATAATAAATCACTTCTAATCTAACCAATCTCCGCTTCTCCCTACTGCCTGCCAGTTGCTTTCATTATTGATTTTTAAATTATATTACTTTCTGACATTGTTGACTGCTTAAAATAACATCTGTATCCATACCCTAAATGATTTTGGTATCAATTACTTGTACAGAGTAGTATACATTCATATATTTAAGCAATCTACACCACCACCCAATCAACCCATCAAAAGAGTCCCTACAAGTAGAATAAAGATTTTATGATTACTTTCAGCTGTAAGCATTCTAAAATACAGGAAGCAGCAAAACATCAATACCTGAATTTTGTCCTGTTATTCTACAAGTGACAACATTCTATGAAAAAGAATATGTTTGACTACACAGTATAATATATAGTAGACTTATACAAGCTATGGCAAGTTTTTTTTATTTGTTTTCAATTTTAAGTCACTTCAGATATAATAATTTTGAAAGTAAACACTAGATTATTAAAAACCTAAGCTACAGACCTAAAAGCTGGGCTCCAGTATAATTCTAAATGTATATAGTATTATATAAGACTATCTGAAATATCAAGTTGACTTTCAGTAAAAAAAAAAAAATACATGAAAAAGCATGTGTGATTTATTTGTTTATTATATGCAAACCAAAGACATAACTTTTATAAAATATTAATGAACGTGACAACATAGTGAAATTAATTTAAATAGTGAATTATATGGTTTTGGAGAAAACAGAAAATAGTGATATTGTATCTGTAACAGCTTTTGAAAGAGTCAAAGAATTTATAACTAAAGTTGAAAGGCGATCCCTGCTATTTACAGTGCCTTTCCGGTTTTAATCAATATTGAGAACTGTGGACTATTCCCTTTAAAAATGTTATTTTCCAGCATAAACAGAGGATAACAGAAATCTGCAGCCTGTAGATAAGACATAATAAAATAAGCATGTAGCTCAGGCAACATGGTCCTTTATATATCCAAGCTTTCTTATTATCCATTACCATGTTCACTTTGCTGAAGCATACATTATAAATGTGTATGTACTGTAAGGCTAAATAATAAGATTTAGTTATTGGAAAGAAATTTAGTTTCCTATCATTTAAGATGTTTTATGCATCAAGTGCATTTAAGGGAATTTAAGTGGGTAGTTTTTTGCGGACATAGTGAACCAATCATCTCTGAAAACAGCTACATAAGCCTTTGAACAACAACAAACACAATATCCAGCTCTAAATTCCAGTAATGAATTAAATAACCGTGTCACGAAAATTTTGTTGGGCTGAAAAACTCCTTCAGTGCATCCAGTTTCAGAAGAGCTCCATTCAACTCAGGGCCATGAGAACTAGAGTTTACACTGGCAGAATCGAGTGCTAGTTACAAACTATGCTATTGTTCAGCTCCCCTTTAATGCTTTTCTACCGCGACTTTTGTTGGTCTTTTGTCTAGTTATATTGTGTTCTATGTGGTAACTGACCTTTTGCTTTAGTACTTGTTTTTTTGTGTTACAGACTTGATTTGGTAACTTGGGATTATTTTGGCTTTGTTAATTTTCAATAATTAACATTTACTTCTGTTATATTGAAATCTAGTTTTGTTTGGATTGTGAAATTGTATATTGTTTGAATGATTTCTTTGTTGGGATTCTTTTCTTTTAATCAATTTAATAAAATCAAATAAAGTGCATTTTTTGCCAGGGGCTTTAAGGTTCCTCTTTTACATTGTTGGAACTTTGTCTATACAGTTTTTTACGAGTGTTTTTAAGGTTTTAAACATTTTTTGAAAGTGTAGACCTAAGTCCTTTTTCAAGGTATTCAGACTTTGAGTTTTGTGTTGGCTAATATCACAACACAATTTCTTTGTGAGGTGTAAATTGCATTTTCAACCACAGAGCAACAAGGAGTTAGGTGGAAAATAAAGTAAAGTAGGCAAGTGGGCAAGCCACCTTACCTGGCAGTCACAGAGTAGACTTATAGAGTATTCCCAGAAAGGTAGCAGGGTCTGTACTGAATATTATTTTATCTCCTTTTATTCATCCCTCATTTATATTAAATGTTAATTTTTGCATGCTTTGCCTCTTTTACTTCTCTCCAGGTTCAGAACAAAATTATCCTATGGTGTCAAAATCCAAACGAAAAAAAAAAAAGTAAAATGTACCTTATCAATATTTTAGACAGTTGAGATGACTGATCAAGTTGCAATGGCCGGATATAAAGTTGTAAATAAAAGGAGAATATCCAAAAATACACTTTGAAGAGATAAAATAAGCAATTTTTTACATTTAACCGTAAGTTCTTTATAGAAGAAATTATAATTGCTCTAGTTAATGATAATGATTTATTGAAGCCATTCTTAACCTTTATGGGTAATTTAGGGAAGTGACTTGAAATTTGGACATTTACAGACCTTCATGCTGACAATATATCGATAATATATTTACATCCTTTAAACAACTTAAATGGGATTTCTTTTACATCTGTTGATGTAGTTCTTGTATATTTAGCAGTCCTCAGAACTAAATGAAAAATACAACTGAAAATTGTGTGATTGAAAACTATAAACCCATTTTAACAGCCAAAATTAGGTGAGGCAATTAGTTTTCTTTAGAGATCACACCTTGTTAAATATGTTAATAATGTACACATGTTCAACTGTATGACTTCACAATCACTACTGACTTTGTGAGGTCTCTGAACTAAAAACTTTAGAACTGATTAGTCTTGTTATCTTAAAGACCAGGTTGTTGGTTTTGTTAGAAGACAAAAGCTGTAATACGTTATAAAATGACTACCAAAGCACCAAGCCTTCCTAGCAACAAGGTTCAGAGTAACAAATTGCAAAAAACATTGTACAAGTCTCACAAAACAAAGACTGTGTCAATAAATTGACTGATCAAACAAGAAGAGCAATCTTCAGGAAAGTAACCAAGAGGCCAGCTACAAGATGCTATCAAGCCCCTGCCTAATTAGGTCATACTGTATATTTTGGGACTGCCAAAGATCTATAATATCTGGATGAGTTTTGGAGATAATGCAAGTAGGAAACTCATGGATCTGACTTTCTGACCTGAATTCTTAGAAGTATGACCTCTGGCAGTTTTCAGAGGTCATATTAGTGTTAACGATGGGAACTGCTAACCCTAAAAAGGGAACACACACACACACAGTGAAAAATGGCACAGGAAAAGAGCTAAACTTCACAGCATTAGTCAGAAAGACAATGTTATCAATGCCCGACGTAATATAATTAGCTGTAGTTAAAGAAAAACGGGAAACAGTAAAAAAGGTTTCTCACTAGAGTATGTCCTAGTGTAGGTGTTTAACATTTCGCTGTTAGCTAAGGATATCAAAAAAGTATGCAAGTTAACTTCAATTGCATGCTACTATGAATTTATTACACTTTTTTGTCAAATGTAGTCAAATTATTCAGAATACACATAAGTGATCATGTACATGTCATATAAAATATCCTATTAAGGTTGTTCTTTACCTGTACAAATTAATATGCAAATATACAATACAGTATTTCATATTAATTTTTCTTGCCAGTAATTCCTACCACATCTGAATGGATATCTTTCAGCCCGCGATGTTTGCCACCATACTAAAAAAAGTCAACTTTTTAGACAGACAGACAGACAGACACTGGTTCCCAAGTGACCATGAAAGAAGTTAAGTGTGAAAGTGGAAGGATTGTTTGAAAAATAAGCATGATCTCTGTCATACCAGCAGAATGCATAAAATATCTGACTTCGTTTCTCCTTGATAATCCCATCTTATTTTAACTATTTGTGGCAAATGAGTGACAAGAACTGCACTTCAAAACTTATAATTTTGTCCAAAAACATTATAAACACTATTATGACTGAGTATTCTGTACAGCATTATAATTACTATTATCACCAAGTGTTATGTACAGAATTAAAAAATAAACAAACATACTGAAAACACCACTAAAACTAAAAAGAGCAAGAAACCCCTTGTAGAGTCACCAACAAATGTTTGGGGAATATTATTTATAAACAAATTAATGTAAGAAAATGTATGCATGGTGCAACATTTGGTTGTGTTATGAGACTTAAACCTTTTGAAAGTTGGAGCACATATATTTTTCATTGAGTTCTTCAAAGCATCAGTCATCCTATTTTCTTTATTAAATACTAGCAGAATACCCGCACTTCGCAGCGGAGAAGTAGTGTGTTAAAGAAGGTATGAAAAAGGAAACATTTTAAAAATAACGTAACATGATTGTTAATGTAATTGTTTTGTCATTGATAGGAGTGTTGTTCTTATATCTATATCTATATATATATCTATATCTATATATCTATATATATATCTATATATCTATATATCTATATATATATATATATATATATATATATATATATATATATATATATATATATATATATTATATAACGTAACCATACTTCTTCTCAAACCAAGGGGGTGTGAGGGTAAAATGAATCGGGGTGCGCTGATCAAAGTAATCGGTGTACCAGGAAATCATGCATTGACAAAAGCTCCCCTTTGGTTGTAATGCAAAGTGTGATTAAATGCATTATTTTTTAACGCGTTATGGAGCACATGCATCGAAGCTTCTCAGCTGTGCTTTTAAGAAAAGGAAAGATTTTAAAAATAACGTAACACGATTGTCAATGTAACCTTTTGTAAGTAGTGCCTGGAGGATTCAGTGTGGAGAAACTCTAGAGACAGCGTGTGTATTAACTTGTGGATTTTTCTGTGAGTATTTGGTGGCAGCATGACAAAGTTGGTTCCACAAGACCGCGTTAGCTGCGAAGCTCAGCTCAGAGCGAAATTAGGTAAATGGGAGGGGAGATGATGACGTGACTCCCCCACCCGCCTTAACTATCAATCCCCCACAAACACAGTCTCGGAATTTGCATAAGCACACCCCTTCACCTACAATTTTAACTTAGTTACAAAGTGATCAAAACTCTCGTTTATATCCTGCGTCCTCTCATTAAACTTGTATCCCGCATTACCCGTGGGCATGAGAAACGCCAGCGGCAGCCTGTCTATGAACTTAATTTAAAGTTTAGGTTTACACCTTGCTTTCTTTCCGAAGTAGCAGCACTCATGAATATGGTAGTATATGTCACTCGCTCGCTTCTTATTGTTTCGCTGCCTTCTCAATTATATAATGCATGTTTTCTTCAGCGCTTTTTGGAGGTCTTCCTGGTTTTCTACGCACTGCGTTGACAGTCAGTTCACGGGATTACGTGGGAGGCGTGATGATGTCACATGAATCTCCGCCCCCCACGGCTTTCGAGCTCAACTCCATTACAGTAAATGGAGAAAAATACCTTCCAGTTATGACCATTACACGTAGAATTTCGAAATGAAACCTGCCCAACTTTTGTAAGTAAGCTGTAAGGAATGAGCCTGCCAAATTTCAGCCTTCTACCTACACGGGAACCTGGAGAATTAGTGATGAGTCAGTGAGTGAGTGAGTGAGTCAGTCAGTCAGTGAGGGCTTTGCTTTTTATTAGTATAGATTCTGTAACAGTAAGTCATATTCAAATATAACAGCAATACTAGAATGTTATTACATTTATTAGTAGAGTACACAAAATACATGCTTTTTAAGAGTAATGTACAATATTAGGTAGTTGAAAATGGAACCCAAATAGGCTTGAGGCCAAACTGTCAACTACAGTACAGACTAGCCTCCACTGTACCCAAGCAGCCCAACTAGACAGAAGTCTGCATACATGCTAACACATTCAGATGTAACTTTAATTCATAATGATTTACAACACTTAACATTTCCTGGATAAACTACGTTACTACAGGTGCAAACATGGACCAAGGTGGCAGAGTGGATAGATTCTTCATATATTTCCGCATCATGGGTTTGAAACTTGTAGCACATTTCTATTCAAGTAGCTTGAACATTTTCTCTCTCTGAATGTGCAAGCTTTTCTCCCATATCACAAATAAGTGGTCATTACATTATTTGACAAGTGCAAACTGGCTTAATGTGAGTGTAAGAATGGAGAAAGCAGTGGACTGTCATTCTGAGTTGGTTCCTGCTTTCTGCCCGGTGCTACTTGGGATAGGCTTCAGAATCCAGAGACTCAGAATTAGATAATATGAAATTGCTTAGTTTGATTCAAACAAAATTTTTGCTGCGGATTAAAGCATAACACAGAAAAAAAACAAAACTCTACATCTGTTCCATAGACCTTTTCACTTGTTAAGTAGTATCCCTGGTGAAATAAGGAATGCAAGTCTAGTTTTCCTAATTTTCAAAGAATATAGTTTTATCCTACCAATCACCCCCAAACTTTATGCACATTCAATTACTGACCTAGGTGTCACCCTGAAAAATGTCAGCTAACAAATATTTAAATGTAGAGAGAGTGTGAATTAGTTAGCTAAAAAGCTATGACGTTAATGAATGCCAGAAGTGATAAAATCTAACCAACTTGATAATGCAGAAGTTCATTTGCTTGTTTGAATTGAGATTTATTATTAAAATAATATTTGGAAACAACAATCCAGCAAGGAGCATGGTTTGTAATGGTACTGTTGTGCACAAAATACACACTGAACATTTGTCGCTCAATTGTGTATCGGTGTTTGCAACACCCTGAAGTTACAACAACATGGGTCATTAATAAACAATCCCCAATGTGCCCCAGGCTACTGGATTTCAAATTATGTAATGGGTTTTCTTTTTTTAGAGGCCATCGTGGTTTCGGAGTGTTTAGGGGTACTGCCTCAAGGAACACAGCTTTTTACCCAATCTAAAAAAAGGTTATTTTAGGTTACCTAAATTCTAAACTTACCCCCTATGAGTAAATGTGGCTATCAGCATGAGTGTACTGTGTGAGAACTGGTACTTCATGCAGGGCTGCTTCATTACTTATACCAAAAGTACAGGTACAGTCTGGAAATGCACAACCATACAATGTCAACATATAAAGCAGAGTGTTACTATGGCTTCTGAATGATTTTTATGCTAAAGCTAGCCATGCTGAACTTGGCACAAGAATGTATTCAAGGAAAGGTCACATGAAAGATATTTTCTTCTCAGATGGATACTTTTGGAATACTGCATGGGTAAAACAGAATTAGCACCACACTAGAGAGTGAAGTGGGTATTGGGAATATGAGGAATGTGCAATTACTAGTGGAGGAGGTGGTTAAGAGAACACACTGATACAGTGCATTGCCGCACCCACCACATGACACACCAACTCAGGATCCAGATTAGGACCCGAGTGCAACCATGCAACGGGTGATACCTCAGCACCACACTAGTTCAGATGGAGTGGAACAGTATGAGGAATGGATTGAATTGAATTTAATAAATATGCACCAAGTAAAAGAAAGCCAGCAGTTGAATGCAGTCTTATCTAATATGAAAACTGCTCAGGGTCTTATATAATGGAATTTGGCCAAAATATATATAAGGAAAGAAATGTCACCAACCATACTCAGACCATAAACCAAAACAAACAGACCATAGTGCCATGTGCTGGATCTGTTCTGTTATAGCAATTCAGAAGCACAACGGGTAAGAAGAAAGCAGAAAGTGAATGCTACTTGCATTTCATTTAAAACTAAAACAAAGAAGGCACCAGGCTGCTTAGCAATTCATGGGTACTTTTCTGGTTGTTGCTTCTAAAATGCTTATAAAAATACATGACTCTGTTTAAGGCAAACAAAGCCGTCTAAGCCAGAAACTAGCAGCAGCTGGTATGTATTCGAGTCCACAAAATCACTGACAGACAACTACTCGTTTTTTCCCCCAGAACAAATATTTAGCAATCTATTTGCAGAATGGTGCCCTATCTCAACCTGCTTTGGGAGATAAAGTACAGCACCTGTTATTTCTTCTGAGGACATGTTGCAGGCCATCACTGCTACAAAAGAATACTCTCCAATCTATGTAGACATTTGCACAAGTGGCCAGGACAAATACAGTAAGAAGCTGATTTTTCATGCATGGTACAAGTTGCTTTTTAAATACACTTAAAACAAACACACCTTCAAAATAGAAAAGTAAAATTCAAACTCTTTTTACAAATAAAAATAAACAGAATAAATGAAATAATAAATACACTGACTTTCCAATTCAAAAGCCTTGAAAACATTTGTGAACATCTGCTAGTAAAAGTATTTTGAAATTTGCACACGAAAAGACATACGCTTATCAGAAAATTACACACCATTCAGTGAGGTATGGACTGCCTATAGTGAAGGCAACTTTTATTCCTTAATTTTTTTATCCACCAAATCCTAAACAAGTTTTGAAACATTTATATTGATAGAATTCAATTAAACATTCTTCTATATGTACAACACCACAATGACAAAAGAGACTCAACCCAGGAGACAATTTATGACACCCCTCAATTAGCATTACATATCCATCCCAATGACCTGCAAGTCCACAGGAAATTCTCTTGACAACTGAAGATATTGTCAAGGTGACAGTAAAATTCCATGAAAGTGGTGATGCTATAACTCATGCATTCATAAAAATGTCCATTCCACAAGACCTCCACCCCATTTTAAAAAACATTTAACTTTACTCAATGCCTGACACTTTCATTATTCTTGAACCTCACATCACAGGGTACTTTTCTTTCCAATTAGCTTAACTGTCTTAACAGTACCTTTTAAAAGAATTTCAAGAAGGAAAGTTTAGTTTCCTCAATATCAAATCTCTTAAAACATTAAAAAAAAACAGGAATCACAGTTTAGCTGTGAGAGCAGTAGAGATATAAGTCATTTCAACTTACTTGTCAAGGAAATCTTTATTAACCACAGCACAAATGTCCAGTAGTGGGTTGCCCATTCCAAAGAGCATATTCTGGCTAGGAAAGAAAAAAGAGAAATAAAGATTAATAAATAAATAGGACAGCCTTAAACAATACACTGTGCAAATCACAGATATAAGTGAATGCGTACCCATGAACTAAACAGATAAAGACGCATAAAAAAAGGGAGTGATAGGGACAGAGAGACAGACATAACTTTATTTGCCCCAACAGGGAAATTAGCTTTTTACAGAAGCTAAAGAAATATTATAACACACAATATCAGCAACCCCTGTCAAATACACACAAAAAAATGACAAAAAGGAAAAAAATAATTCTGATTTCACAAAAATATAAGATCAATCACAGTAAGCCAATATAAAGTAGTATTTGCCATAGGTCTGAAGGAGCCACAGTAGTGTTTCTTTACACTAATTCTGTTAAATAATTTATTGGCTAAAAGTACTCAAAGATACCGAGTTAGGAAGAGGATCACATATAAGGGGCTGATACATTTGTCTACAAAGTGGGACAAAATGAGCCGCTCCATATACTCATTAACAATTAATTTTGGAATTTTTCAAAATTCAGCATTGGCAAAACATTCATGTGGCACGGTGTATAGTGCTTTGACAACCAAGGCAAAATTCTCCAAGTAACAGAAGTGCATAATTGAAGAAAGGTGTGGTTAGTGCTCTCAAAATAGTACATTGCTAAAAACAAATCATCATACACTAAAGTTGTGTCTTTGATGGGATTTTTGAAGCCAGAGTAATGTTTATTAACAACTAAAATGTGACTTGCAAAGTGAAAGCACATACTACACTGTAGTAGAATGGTGCAGGAGCATATGAATAATTAATACACCTTTAGTCCATCCAATTCAGTGACTAATTCTGCACTAATATACAGGCATAAGCAATATCAACACCTGATCATTTATGTGAGGTAACTTGACAACAACAGAACAAAAATGGTTCTATAGGAATTCCAAAATAAAATGTTACTGTAAATTAATAACACAGTACATAGAGTTTCAAGAGGTAGTTGTTATATTTTTAATTAAGGAAATATATGTATGTGTTCCTGTCGCATTTGAAGTAAAGATGCGACGTGTGTTTTTTACATGTAGTTTATTAAGCGTTTCCCTATTTAAAACAACAACCTGCAGTTATTTTTACCTGATAGTTATGTTTAGCTTCATAATCTTTTGAGATTGTGTAGAATTGGCAGTGTAAGTCGTGCATTTGTTAGAAATTTTTCAGTTTTAACACAGTATATATAAGGCATGTAAAAGTGATGAATATGTGCTCTGTTCCTATGTACTTTATATGAAGATGATTAAAAAAAAAATAATAATTGAGCTGCACTGTGATCGCCCACCCACTGCACAAAGATGGCCCGGTCACCGGAGCGTCACTCCCACAGCCAGAGACAGTGAACAGGCGGCAACAGCCACAGTATGCAGCAACAAGCATTTTATGTTGATTTATGTGTGTAACCATTGTTCTGTGCACTTTTCAGAAAACTGAGTTTTTTTGGAAAAAATATTCAGCCTTGATCCAAAACTGAAAAAAAAAAAAAAATTGCCCTCAAAGAGTTAAAATTCAACGCTATGTAATAATTTATAATGTCTAATATTTTAAGAGTTTTAACTATTTAATTGCTTTGCATGTAATTACAATGGCTATATGTTATTTAATATTATTTATGTTTTGACAGACATAATACTTTTTTTTTTTAAGATATAGGTAACATTAATTTTCCTAAAATAAACATGTTGTCAATATAAAGCAACCAAATGGTTTGTCCTATTATCAGAGGAGAAAAGATCTTCATAATCACAGCCTACCCTATAAGCTGTATTTGCACAACAGAAAAGTATGACAAAAAAAAACCAGAGGGCAAAAGATTAAACGGGGCAGTTGCAGAATACATATGCAATGATCAAGTACCTGTATATACTTTTGAAAAACCTGGATTTCAGCTGCCTCTGCACAGAAGCCTTACTTTCATCATTTACTGATCTGTGGACCAGCAGGTCTGTCTCAAAATGCATGGCAGTAACTCTCAAGTTTATTACACAACCCTAGGACATGCAAAGCTGGTGTTTGGGCTGTGTCAGGTTTAACTCTGAGCACACAGAAGAAAGCTTAAGGGAAGACTTAGAGGAGGATATTCAGGATGAATGGAAGCTCAGTATGACATAAAAGGCAGGGATCACAACTGATAATGCCCCATCAAACAAAAAAGCATTTAAAGAAGATCTTACATGGATCCCCTGCTTTGGATACAATTTGCACCTTGCAATTCATAAGGACTTAGACATAATCTACTATGTATGCGGGCCAATCAAGACTAAGAAAAACTGTGTCTGTTTTCAGCAGGTCTCCAAAAATGTGCTGTAGCTGAAAATGAAAGAAAAGAACTTCCAGATTCCACTTTTACACAAACTAATTCACGATGACCTGATACACTGGGATACCGCATATGAAAAGGTGGAGAGATTTTTTAGAGCCGCAGCAAGCTGTCTGCCCACCTCCAATAGACGACAAGAAAAAATGGCACCTCATGCCAAAAGACTCTATCATTACAGCTCTTTAAGCTGTAAGACAGTGGTCTCCAACCTTTATTCACCCGAGAGCTACTTTTACAAAATTAAAATGGCCAAGAGCTACTCATGTTTTCTAACATTTATTCTCATAGCTTCTTTCAACCCAAACAAACTAAATACGCTTGTTTTGCCTGAACATTTACAAAATGTTGGTGTCCACAACTCACATTTTGCATTAAAACATCATAAAAAATATTTAGTTCACCTGCAAGGGCATTTTGTATGTCTGTATGCATTTTCTAGTGCACCTCACACTACTGAATTAAAACATGAATGCTGTCAAAACCGAAAACAATGAAATTTACACAGATGTTACTTATTCATTTTGCTACATGTCACTGTTTCACTTCACAAGAGTATTCACATGCCCACTTGCATGTGTGATGTGTGTTTTAGTTAGTCAGATGACTGGCACTCATGGAGTCAAAAGAAGTGTATGGTGGAGTGTAGCCACTTGGGTTCACTCTTAAGGAGTCATTTAAATGTTCATCTGTCAGTCTTGTTCTGAACTTTGATTTCATGACATTCATGTCAGAAAAGGCAGACTACTCACAGAGGTTTGTAGACCCAAACAAAGCAGACATTTTCAGAGCTGCTTGGTGAAGATTCTTATAGTTATCTGGCTCTACTAAGCTCCAGAAATGCTGATAACGCTGTTGAGACTTTAACTGCACATTATTTTGAAGGTTTACTAATATATAATATATAAAATCCAATGTCAGTCTGTCTGTATGTCTGTCCGCTTTTCATGAGAGAACAACTTAGCGGATTTATATTGGGATTTTTTCTATTCCAGTTGATTTTGCGATTTCTCTCATCGCAGAGTTCACATGCGGTACTGATTCATTTGCGCGAATCCAAGAGACATGCACCAGGCCGAGATCAGGGGCCTTCCTCACGCAGTCGGCAGCTTCTGGGCGTGTTCCTTAACTCCGCTTCGCTAGCGAACAGGAGAACAATTGAATTCAACTTTGTTAGATATTCAAAATAAAGTGCTTAAGTCTTGATGAGTTGGAGTCTGGATAGTCTCTTCAGTGTATGCTACATTGAAAAGATAGATTGCAATTCAGATTGTGGATCATTTTGTGTTAAAAGGATCGTGATATGATTTTTTGGAAAGATCGCCCACCCCTAATTTGACTAATCAAGTTTTCAAATTTATGTAGGATTCATTAACCCTTTGGCAAGCTACTTGGAAAGGGGTTGTGAGCCACCGGTAGCTCGTGAGCAATGTGTTGGAGACCCCTGCTGTAACAGATGTTATAAGTTCATTAAGATATTTCACTGATGCCCTCAATTGTGGAAAACATACCACCCTCTCCTCTGTTCTACTGTTAACATGGAAGATGTTTTCTGATTTGAAAGGTGATCAGGGTGATAGCATCTTGAGACAGCAAAAAAATATTAATAATTATATAAGACAGAGTTATGAGGACCATCCTCTGCAGCTGGTTCTCAAAACGTCAACATTTCTTGACCCAAGGTTTAAAGACAGTTTTCTTGTCTTAAAAGAGGAAGTCAAACAAATCTAAAAAACAGTTCATTTGCTTGAAGCAGAAACCCAAAATCAGCAAACAAACAGCCATCAAAGAAAAGCCAAACTGATCTGAAAGGACTATTAACAAACATACATACATACATATCCAATATGGTGTTCCACAAGGCTCTATCCTAGGTCCGCTGTTATTCTCAATCTACATGCTCCCGTTAGGTCAGATTATCTCAGGGCACAACGTGAGCTACCACAGCTATGCTGATGACACACAGCTGTACTTATCAATAGCTCCTGATGACCCCGATTCTCTTGATTCACTAACAGAATGTCTGACTTGTATCTCAGAATGGATGAATAGTAACTTTCTCAAGTTAAATAAAGAGAAAACTGAAATCTTAGTAATTGGCAATAATGGATACAATGAGGCTATTAGAAATAAACTGGATACATTAGGATTAAAAGTCAAGACGGAGGTAAAAAGCTTAGGGGTAACTGTTGACTGTAATCTGAATTTTAAATCGCATAATAATCATAACTCTAGGACAGCATTTTTTCACTTAAGAAACATAGCTAAAGTTAGACCTCTTATATCACTGAAAGATGCTGAGAAATTAGTTCACGCGTTTGTTTTCAGTCAACTAGATTACTGTAATGCACTCCTCTCAGGACTACCCAAAAAAGACATAAATCGTTTGCAACGAGTGCAGAATGCAGCTGCTAGAATCCTAACTAGGAAAAGAAAATCCGAACACATTTCTCCAGTTTTAATGTCACTACACTGGTTACCTGTGTCATTCAGGATTGACTTTAAAATACTGCTTATGGTTTATAAAGCCTTAAATAATCTCGCCCCATCTTATATATCGGAATGTCTGACACCTTATATTCCAAATCGTAACCTTAGATCCTCAAATGAGTGTCTCCTTAGAATTCCAAGAACAAAACTTAAAAGAAGTGGTGAGGCGGCCTTCTGCTGCTATGCACCTGAAATCTGGAATAGCCTGCCAATAGGAATTCGCCAGGCTGATACAGTAGAGCACTTTAAAACACTGCTGAATACATATTACTTTAACATGGCCTTTTTATAACTTCAATTTAACTTAATCCTGATACTCTGTATGTTCAATTCATCATAATAACTATTCATGGTGGCTCTAAAATCCGTACTGACCCCAACTCTCTTTTCTGTTTCTTTTTCCATTTTTTTTGTGGTGGCGGCCTGTGCCACCACCACCTACTCAAAGCATCATGATACTCCAACAATGATGGATGGATTAAAAGGCAGAAGTCTACGTGACCATCATCATCAAGTTTCTTCCGTGAGAATCCTAAATCCAAAGAGGAATATTTAATTTATGTTAGGTAGAATGTCCAGAGGGGACTAGGCAGTCTAATGGTCTGGAATCCCTATAGATTTTATTTTTTTCTCCAGCCGTCTGGAGTTTTTTTTTTTGTTTCTTCTGTCCACCCTGGCCATTGGACCTTAATCTTATTCTATGTTAATTAATGTTGACTTATTTTATTTTCTTATTGTGTCTTTTATTTTTCTATTCCTTATTATGTAAAGCACTTTAAGCTACTGTTTGTATGAAAATGTGCTATATAAATAAATGTTGTTGTTGTTGTTGATACAGGGTGGAAGAAAAGCCAAAGTCAGCAGTTCTAGCGTAATGCACCATCTGAAATTGTACATCTCACAAATGAGTTCACAGTTTATGAGAAGATGCTTGAACTTAGTACAGCAGAACTGCCACTGGCATGGTGGAAAGCAAACAAGAAAAACTTACCTTATCTTGCTCAATTTGTGAGATCTTATTAGTGCATTGCTGCTTCTAGCTTTCTAGCTCATCTTCAGCCCATAAAGGGTACGCCACATAGATTGAGCATGCTGACATGCTACCCTTACTTGCAAAAAAATTTGAAAGCATCAAAGAGATTGTAATTTGCACTGTTTGCATTTGTAATGCAAAGCATTAAAGTGTGCTATTGGTTTGTTGTTTGTTTAGTTGTTGTATTTTATAAAAATTGCACTTAAGTTGTTAAGTTATTTACTGTCCAACAGACTGTTGTACATTATTGTTTATTTTTTTAGTGTGGGCTTGTGCGTTTATTGTGTATATTTTCTAGCTCAGAAAGAGTTACAAAAGGATGTAAAGGTTTTATTTTGCAATAAAAATATTTTTGAGTTACATTATAATGTATTATGTGTTAAGTATCGAAAATTGTACTGAATTTCAGTACTTGGTATTGTATAAAAGTTTGAAATTTTGCCATTCTGACAACACTACCAGCAATATAACACAAACCTCCAAAAGGTGATTTTCCAATAGTCCAAAGACTCACATTAATATCGAAAAAATATTCCAAAATCAACACTACTAATAAGTCACATTTTGTATTATCTTTTTTGCCTGAATCAGTATACTAACTTGTCAATTTTGCTTTCTTTAACAAGTAAATAAACTCATACACAAATAAAAGTAACGCATTCTCTCTTTTTTCAAGGAAGATAATGATCAATGAAGGTGAATAATTTCCTTGATAAACAAAACAGAATTTGAAATAGCCTACATACCACTCCTTGTCATCTTAAAGTTTTTTTATCTTCCTAAAGTGATTAACCTTCCTATACTTTTTGCTTCCCACTTAAAACTATTCTAGTGTATTTAAGTACAAAGTGAAGCCTAAAGGAAAGTAGAAGAGTTTCTCACACCTTTTAACCCCACTCACAACAAGAGGCCTATGGAAATTCTCACAGGAGGCAATGCCCTTTCTCTGACTCTCTTGGTGTACACAGATGTCAGCTTACACATCTGGCAAAACTAATCACAATTTATTTTTTCTGTGTCAGCCATGTACATAAACTGTAACTTTCTCAGTAGTGCTTCAGCCACAAACATACACAGAATTCAATGGAAATAAAAAAAATTACTTAAAACTACCAACATGAGTGAAGAGCACCATGAAAAGAATAGTTGGCTGAATGCCTCACATTTTACGATGTGTACATGTGTATCTTAGAATATTCTGTAACATAATTGTTAGCAAGGCTTGTTTTTGACAAATGTTTTTTTTTTTTGCTTTGGGCATAATTTTATAGTTTACTCTGTTATCAGATGCCAATTGAGCCACCCACTTTTAGACGTCAACTTTGTCATCCTGGACAGAACAACGACCCTTAAGAATCTGTCCAATGTAGTTGGTTTTGTTAGACTGCAAGCTTGCTGCTTTATGTGCATTTGGAATAGCCTTGTCCTGAATTTGAGGATAGGTTATCTGTTTCCTTTTACTGGATCCAGTTAATGCAACTTTAAGAAGCTATGCTGGCAGTACTATGCGCAAGGCAGAAACAAACACTGCTCAAGGCACACTAACTCACACAAGTCCAAAACATATTTTCTAATTATTCTAACTTGATCATTTTTGGGAATAAGAAGAAAATCTTTAGGTCACAAAAAAAAAAAAATAACAAATAAATTTTTTCCTGTCGACACCCGAACTCCAATTGGGGAATGGTAAAACGTATTTAACGGGGATCAACACAGCAATTCAACAAAGTATCTGTCACTCTGTCTAATCATTTTGGACTGTTTTAAAACATATATATTAAATTTTTACTTGCCTCTCTGCTCTTATTGGTATATATTTTTATATATTGCTTAATTTTTTTTCTTGTCATGAGAATGACACCATTCTGCTAGCCTGAAGCTTTTTATATGTACATTTTCCTATAGCTTGATACTTTTTTGAATGCGTCAATCGTCAACATATCAGTCTGTCATCTGTCCATACTAAAGAAACAAATTGAACTTTTGACACATATAAAAACACACCTTTTACATAAGGAGATACTCATTTGACGCAAGATGTTCTTGTAGATCACAATTAGACAGCAATTCTATTTTAAATCTCAATCTTAATGATCACAGACTGCTGACCAAAATAACAGACAGTAAGAAGGCAAAAATACTCTCATTTACAGACAATAAAAAAGATAATGACTAATGACTAATAAAGACTAATGTTATTCTATTTTCGCATTGCACTGCTTTTCCATTGTGTGCTACTGCATACTTTTAAGCATGAATTATCAGTTTTCATTTTTAAAAAACTGATTATTTTAATTTTCAGTATTAAAGTTTTAGTAGTAAAGAGTTGAGACCGATATTTGTTGGTCTCTTAATTATTTTCTGTTATAAATTAAAAGCAATTTAGATCCATGTATCTGTTTATGGTTATATAAAATACCTAATTCTGTCCACGACTAGAACATCTTTTGAAATGAAGATCTTCCTGTTTTACGCATAAAAACCTTCTGACATGTTTATTTTGGTTCTCTTCCCTCTCCTCCCTTGAAAAAAATAAATCTCTGCTTTGAGAGGCATTGCATTTCAGAGCAGCTAGCTTTATTCATCATTCAAAGGCAGCATTAGAGATTCCTTGAATTTATTACAGAACTAAGTCCATCTGGTTTACTGTATTATCACCCATATTACTCTCCAGTTAGGGCAAAACTTAAGTCAGCATTCACTTTAAAATCTAACACACCAGATGTCTTATTTTCTTTGGACACAGAAAAAGCATTTGATGATTGAATGGGACTACCTATTTACCACATTGCATAAATCTGGGTTTGGCCCAAATAAATGTGCATGAATCAAACTAGTTCAGAAGCCTCTGTTTGTATTAACGTCATTTCAAACTATTTTAAATTAGAATGTGGTACTCGACAAGGATGCCCCCATCACCATTGCTCTTAGCAGTCGCCATTGAGCCATTGGCAATTCACTTTCGATATGTACCAGGGATAAAAGGGATTACCAGAGAAGGACTTGAGCAGAAAATATCACTATATGCAGATGATATGGTACTGTATATATCAGACCCATAAACTTCTATACCAGCAGTCCTCAATGCACTTGCAGAATTTCAAACGATTTCTGGACTCAAAATTAATTTGAAAAAAAAAAAATGCTTTTTCCAGTGAACTTTCTAGCACACAATATTAGACTGGACACTTTCCCATTTATTTTAACAAAACACTCTAAATACCTAGGAGTAAACATTACACGTGAATATAAAGATTTTTCAACAACATTTTGCTGTCTGCATGGAAAAAAATAAACAAGAGGTGAACAGATGGTCCACCCTCCATCTCACATTAGAATGGAGAACTGAACATACTTCTCAGGCCTCTTTATTTCAGAGCATCTCTATATACATCATCAAATCATTCTTTAAGAAATGAGACTTAATTATAACCCTGTTTATTTAGAATTCGAAACATCCACACATCCATAGGGTGACTCTAAAATGACCTAGAGCAGAAGGGGGGTATGACTTTCATTTTTATTACTGGGCAGCTAATGTGCAACCTACCTATAAGGACCTGCGTATCAACACTAACTGATGAACATACACAAGCCTGGTCTGCAACAGAAGTAAAATCTTGCTGAACTTCTTTATACACCTTTGTTCCCTAGTAAATACAAATTATCATTAATATACTA
Organism: Polypterus senegalus; assembly: GCF_016835505.1. Lineage (NCBI taxonomy): Eukaryota > Metazoa > Chordata > Cladistia > Polypteriformes > Polypteridae > Polypterus > Polypterus senegalus. Next base: position 266,962,969 of record NC_053154.1, read on the forward strand.
ATAATCAAATATCAATCACTCACTTGGAATATGAAACCAATTTAGGAAGCACTTTCAGACAGAGAAGCTCTTCTCCATTGCATGTTAATCACCTTTATCTACCTCTCTAACTTACACAGTATTTAACGTTTGGAAAACATCCAGGATTAAAACATTTAAGAGATTTGTATACAGGTAACGTCTTTGCATCTTATGAACAACTAGCTGTGTAAGCCATGCTGTAAAAAGCCCAGGAATCTAGAAACTATTGAAATCATCAGGGAAAAAAAAACTGAAATGCAGAGTTGGCAGCTTCGTTTTGCAGACATGCTCGCCCCCCTTTGTCTATCAGCAGCTAAGTGAATTTCTCTCTCCTCAGAGGTTTCGTTTTGACAATGTGCTCGCTTCGCTTGTGTATTAGCAACTAAGCAAGTTGGTCTTTTGTCGGCGGTTTCACTTTGGCGATGGAGTCATTTTCTTTCAGATTCATGCTATAGCCTCTAACTTCATCTTCTTCCGGCTCATTAACTTGGGGCCGCCATGCCAGCTCTTTGAGCTTCATGCTGTAGCCTGACATGAAGCCATTAACAGCCATATTTGGTGTACTCCCAAATGGCCTTAAAGTGAAGAAAGACAAACTGATTGTAATTGCCCATACCACACTACTAACACGTAGACTTTTCTTGATCAACTGGAAGAATCCCAACATAGTTGTTATCAGTCAGAGGGTAAATGATGTTCTATTCTATTTGAAATTAGAAAAACTTAAATTCTCACTTACAGGATCTGTTCAAAACTTTTTAAAATATGACAAAATCTAATTTTAATCTTACATTGGGGAAAAAAACAAACATTCTTCTCTCCGTTTTTTCCTTATGTATTATTTTTATAGATTTGCTCTTGTTGGCTCTCCTCTCTTGCTCTTGGGTGGGAGTTGAATTATGGTTTGTTTTCTTCAAATAACACCAATAAAATAAAATAAAAACAAAAAATAAACAAACAAACACATTTACTTTTCAACTCACCCAATCGCCAAAAATTAACACTAGTGGTGTGTGGTGTTTAAGCCATGTACTTTTACATTACATTGCTGGGTTATTAAAAAAATGAATTTGCCAATATAATTTCCTTTAAAAACAGTTTATTTGAAAGTGAAAATATTTAGAGAGCGATATTTTTACCATCACATGTAAAACATTGATGCATAGCTCAAACTTAAGTAAGTAAATTTCCTTTCAAGGATCAATTAAGTGATATCTACAGTACCTGCTGAGTAGCTCCTTGAAAATTGTGAAGTACAATAATATGGTGTAACATTAATAATAATAATACATTTTATTAATATAGCACCTTTCCCATGCAACATTCATGGATCATTCCTATTTTGTACATCCTGTGCAGGATCTATTCCCCTATGCAATTTTAGTAGAAAACGTGGGCCTGGGAAATGGACAGATGGATAGAAAATACTATACTGTCTTAATACTCACATGTACTATACATTATTGTTTGGCCACAACACACCTCGGCAAAATGTGGTGAATGCAATGACCGTTTAATTTCAGAGTCAACTAAACAGTTGTGTTAAAACTAGTTTTTGTTATATTTGAATTTAAAGTTGTATTAAAGCTGATTTACACTTTAAGTTAAAAAAAAGAAAAAACTGCATTGAAAATCTTTTACTGTAATTATAATCCATCCTTTTTATAAACTACTCAAATCAACTCAGGGTCATGAAGGGCCACAGCTAATCCCGACAGCAATGTGAAAGATACCACTCCACGCCAGGAAACATTAAAATGCAGTTACATACACAGAGCTAAATCAGATTTGCTGATTAATCTAATACACGTCTTTGGGGTAAGTAAGGGAAACTATTCTCTGGACATCTGTGCAGGCAGAGCTACGGAGATATGAAAACTCTATGTAGTCAGTAACAAATTAGGATTTAAACCCATTTTCCTGAATTTATGAGGCAGCAGAACAAACTGCTGCATCATACCATCCATTCTGTTAAAATTCATTGCTCTTCTTAAGTACTATTATAAGGATACTTCTAGAAAAGAGAAAATAAATGAAGCAAAGAAATTCAATTGGCTAAAAAGTATTCTGTTTTTTAATACAAGAAGAATGATAAATTGAGATATCTCAGGAAACCAAACAATGCAATTAATGTTTGTTTTTCCTCAAAGCTAAAATAGGATATTAAGATTGCAAACATCCACTACATTCTCAAAGATTATGGAGAAAAGAAGAATAAAAATGATTAGCACTGAAAAAAATAAAAAACTCATATAAAGAATGTTAGTTATAACCGTTAGTTTTGTGTTGCATTTCTCAAGCCATACATGTCTTTGATGAACAGGCAAAGCAAAGCATATGAGAAAAATTCCAGGAAAACAAAAGCAATAAAAATAGTTCTTGATCCTGCCAGAGGAATGAAGCAACTGCTCAGTCAGCAAACAGTAAAGGGCGTAAGGGTTAATGTAAAAATTTACAACAGATCCAAAAGCACAGATGCTTAAACTCCTGATAACTAATTTACATTAAAGGATTTTAAGAATCTTTTTTTTTTGGCAAGCAAAAAAAAAAGACACCAAAACTGTAATGCAGTAAAGGCAATTACAACTGGAAAAAAAAACAATAATACGTGTTGTCTTCTGCTATTTCCATTAATTTGTCAACTTTTTGAACTTGTTTTTTTTCCAATACAGCATCTCAAGTAACTTAGCAGATAAAACAGGAATTACCCCTGGACAGCAAACCTGTCTCATTGCAGGCCACCCTCATGTACCTGACAATCCAACTTAGGAGTTGCCAATAAAAGAAATGTGAATATGTGGAAAAAAACATATTCAGCAAGATCTCACATACTGTATACAAAGGTAGCCCCTATGAAAACATGTAAACTCTACAAAGACTTGGACTGGAACAAAGTCAGCCCCGGCTCTCTGGAATTATGAGGTAGTGCGCAAATGTGTTTCCCTAGTATTATTTCCTAAAAGGATATGTGATACTGTTTAAAAAAATCAACTAATAAAGCATAGCTCCCAACCTTGTCCACAGACAATACAAAAAAAAATCAAACATTTAATAGATATATTTAATAAAGCATATCCTACCTCTTATGACGGAGGGATGTCTTATTTAAAGCCTTAAAATGTTTAGAAACTAACAAGACCATCCAAAAGTGAGGTAGCATATTAAAAACAAGGAGTAGGACTACAAGTTAGCAAAAGGAGAAACTCCAGGTTTAACATTCTCTTATCTTCATTGCAAAACAGATCACGTAACATGCCCCCTTGTCCCTTTAAAAGACTAACATGAAAGCTGCTTTTTCCCCAAATTGCCCTTCACTAATCAACACACAATCTGGGGATAAACTGTGCTATTCCATATATGAAAGCCAAGCAAATATGTTGTAAAAATAATGTGTTAACGCAACTGCATTCCAATAAAAATGTAACTGACACAGTAGAAACACAAACAAAACAATCTCTATGAGAATCCTAAACCACAAAGGGACTTACATTTCATGTCTGACGAGAACAGACTCAGCTCAACAATGCTATAACAGATCAATCTATTAAAACTTTCTTTATACAGGTTACAAAGGTCCAAGTGCAAAACAAATATAGCACTAACTGTGTATAACTCTATTTTTATAATTGTTTATTTTATTTTTCTCTATATACTATAGCCATTCAAATGAGAGGCGGTAACTATTATTACGAAAAAGTAAAGTTGTGCCAGTCACAGTAAGTTTAGAATGATCTCAATCTGGTGAATAAATCTCTGTTACAATCACTCATGACTGTCCATCCGGCCATCCATCCATTCACATAATGAACCAAATTAGTATAATCTTATCACTCTGGGTCTCTATAACTTGGATATATTCCATTTATTCCATTTCATGTCAATGAAACAGAGAGTGAAAAAAATAAAGATCACAGGAGGAAAACGTCATCCATGTACATCAGCGTTTCTCAACCTTTAAGTATTTGCGACCCGAGTTTTCAAAACAGTTTTAATCGCGCCCCCTAACGTTTTTTTTTAAAGGAGCCCACTAATACCAATTTGTTCTTTAATAATTAATGATATATCATAGATGCATATTTTATTATACCTACTTAACTTTTATCGACATTGATCTCTCTATATTTATGTTTCTAGTATGAGAATGTAGTTTAAGTTAATTTATTTTGGTTTCAATAGATGTATTTTTCATATTTTTGATTCTTGTTTTCTTTTTTCACATCTTCGCGCCCCCCCTTTTTGTTACTTTGCACCCCCCTTGGGGCGCCCACCCCACAGTTTGAGAACCACTGATGAACATGGTGCTTCTACAGTGAACAGACATGTTCAATATGAGAGGCTAAAAGTGGAAAATTCCATTACAAATAACACAGTGTGTAGGCAGTGTATGATCAGACTGACATTATTTCAAGAAGGCAATGACTGCATTTCCAGTGCCATTCAAGACACGAACTGTGTAGCCACAGAAATTAACAGTGGATACCTATGCATTTCTCAATAATCTAAACCCATTCCTACAATAATGGATGCAATTTTAAGGAGCTTTACAAGTACAGAGCTAAATTACTACTTTTTTTTTTAACATTTGTAATACATATAGCTCAAGTTACATATTCAAAGACTGAACACACAATCCTGGTTTGGAACCCATCATTACTGTACATACTGTACCGAACCATAATTCTTGTGTTGCAGTCTGGTAGTAATGACAATATGTACTTACATATAAAATAACCACAAACTAAGTAAGTTCTACACTGAAATTGTTTAGTCAGTTTTGATTATTTTACTCATATTTTTATGTTAATGTATTTGTTCAATAAGCCGTGTAGCACAAAGATTACTGCTACATCCTCATAGTTCCAAAAGACTAAGTTTTAATCAATGTGGTGCTTACATGACTGTGTAGTTCTTCTTCAGGATATCCTCATAATACCCCAAAGGTGTCAATGTGTGCATATTACATTACTGATGACTGGTTTCTGCTTTTGAATTTGTTCTGCTTAGATAGGATGTCCCCTCATTGTGTCCCCTAAACTGAATTAAGCAGTACTGAAAAAAATAGAAGGTCTAGAAATTTAAATTAATTGAAGTTACTTAAGCTTTAACTGTACTCAATTTGTGATACATGGCTTTATTTTTCTTCACCCTGTTTTTCTGTTTTTTTAAGACAATGCATGACAGTACAGCTAAAACCCTTAACACTGCTGAGTGGTACATACTACAATGCATTGCTATTCACAGTAGCACAAGTAATGTAAGAAGACTTTTAGTGGTCTGCCACTAAGATTGCAGATAATCAGATGACTGAAAAGGAACAAAAAAAAATCCATAGCAGCTCCACCTTTTCCTAAATGCACAGTATTGAGCGGATTTTACTTAAATTTCCCTTACTATTCATATCAGAAAATTTTGAGAAGAGAGATAATCATAAAAACAATTATAGAGTGATAAAGAGGATAAACAAAATTTTCTTAGTGCCCTTAAAATACATTTAAAAGAGATTAAAATATATAAACTGCATTTGAAATGCTAGCAAATATGGACTATATTGCAAAAAAAACTAGCAAGACATCACATCAAACGTGCAAGAATAAAAGGTTACTGGGTGCCACTGATTAAAAGATACTACACAATAGAAAGGCACAGAGAAGCTGATTAAATCCTGGGACTGAAGAAGCTTCACAGACACAGTTTGAGGGGGACAGGCCATTAAGTGCTCAGCAGAAGTTATCTTGGGCTGAATGATGTAGACAAAGCTTCTGTGTAGGAAGTTGTCCAGGACCACCTGAGGCTATTTAGTGGAGTAGCAGAGGGTTGGATTCAAAGCTAAAAAACAGTATCAGGGAAGATAACAGAGGCTCCATCAGCTTAGGTGCTTCACAGTCCAAAGCTAGCAATCCAAGAAGGGACTGCAACGACACCACTATAAGCAGGAATAGCATTCAAGAAAACATTGGTACTTTAAAAAAAATTTAATGGAGGAAGGACAAAACACAATGTAAAAAAGTTATGATTTCAATAACAGCTTATTCAGGCTCACTATCTTCTCCCACACAATTAGAGCTGGATGGCTAAAAAGAAACTGGAAATTTACTTCTGTAACAATGTTTGTAATACTAAACAGAGCTGGTTAATAAAAAAGATTTAGCAATGTATTGTAATGTATGTTTTTACTGAATTAATAATTTTGCAACAGTAAATAACTGTTATGGCAACACCAGTTTTATCTTTCATAACAAAAGAAACAATCAAATGAGAATTTTTGTTTGTTGTTACTGAGAATCTTTCAAGCAATAACAAACAATGCTGATCAAACACAACTACAGTAGGTTCAAAACAATGAACTGTCAAATGATATGAAAACAAAGCAAAAAAAAAAGGCAAAAAGAAAATAGTAGTTCTTTCTCTTAGATAATGTCCCTTTTCTTTTTAAAAACAATGTGAAAAATGTTTTCTGAACATACAGTATGTCTCTCATTTTACCAAGCATAACATGACATAATAGCAAGAACATCTAAAATACAAATTGACGACACAAACACACACAAAACTAAGGAACAATAAAATGAATAATAAAAAACATGACGGGCATTCAAGTCCTAAAAATAATGAATACAGAAATAAAGCTGCCATCAGTCAATTTGTAACACTAGTATACAAAACAAAAACATATCTTTTGACTTGAGAGGCCACGACCCTAACCTAAATTCACTAACATATTCACATTACTTGTAAAAAGGCTGAACAATGCATTCTAGCATAGTGCTGAAATTAAACATGATTTAATACAGGCAAGGCACTTATAAATATTGAAAAACTGTGAGCTGATCTCCAAAGGTGCAACATACTGATTAGATTTACAGTTCCAAGAAGTACTGAAAAAATAAACTAAAGAACTCATAAAAACTGAAAGATTGCCCTTGTAATGCAAAACACTGGTAGACATGTAGGGAACTGCTTAACATAAGAGCAAAATATCATATGCAAGCCAGATCCCTGCATGAGTGGGACAAATTATGAGTTTTTTTATCCACACAATAACATATTTAGCCATTAGAGATAAATGTATTGTGGAAACTTTCACCAATACAATACGTTTTCCATATTTTGGGGAAATATAGTGCAAAAAACAAGGTAGCAAGCAGTGTAAAACCTAGATTGATACCACTTCTGCAGTCTCATATTTGGGTCACATTTGCAATCAGGTCAAATCCTGCATTGGTCTTTCTACATGGAATTGATCCAGAATTGAGGAAATTTTACTTTTCTTCAATTAAATTTACATATTCTCTCAGTTTATGTATGTAGTTTCTTCCCACGTTCTATAGACATGCAGGATAAGTTAAATGGCCCTCTATGAGGAAATGCGAGTATGAATGACAGCATTCCATGACCCTAACTCAGGACACAAAGACATCTTATCCAGAGTTCATTCTTCCATTGTGCTAAATGCTGTATCAGTCCCTCGAGGCCTTAAGTTGATTAAGGTGATATATGCAGTGATCTATATTTCGAAATGTGAATTGTGTTCATGAAAAACTGCAGAGCTACTTGAAAGGTCCAACTTCTCCACAAACTTCCATGTTCCCAATTTTAACTGAAACAAAAATAATCAAAACGTCAGTTTAATTTGCACAGATGTTGCTTATACTGTAACGACATCAGCTATATAATGCAACTTCCACGAACTCTCTTCCACTACAGAGAACCAACTTGATCTTAGGTAGGAGTTTCACATAAAATGTCCATATGAAGTACACAAATTTGCTGTTAGTTCTAGGTTACTGCAGAGTTACAGGTTAAAATACCTTTCTCAAGTATAAATCTGCAATGTAAATGTATTATTTTAGGCAAATGTGCTCCCTTGAACATGTGTAAAGGTTGTAATCTCATGAAAGCCCACAACAATTGTCTGATTTTAGGTAGATCAAATAAGAGCCACATGGGAAGTCATCTAAAAAGACCAGCTGGATTTTCTGTAATACCAGTTCAAAAATTACATAAACATACTGAAGGTTTGAAGAGAAAATTCAATCCACACAGTTTGTACAATAAAATGGGCTTAATGTCCACCAGATGCATAGCCAGTAGCTTTGAGAAGTCCCTGGCATACTGCCATTTATTCAACAAGTATTCAGAATTTTTCAATAACAGCATTTCTAATTTCTCTCAGTACATTTCACTTTTATATTTTTTTTTTTATTTCACAACACTAATCTATATACTTTGACTTCTGCCTTATTTAATTCTAAATATTTTAAGTAGCTATTTTATGAGGTGACGTAGTGGTTACCACTACTTGTCATAAAATTGGAAGTCCTGGGATTGTGTCTCAGCGTGGTAACTGCCAGTGTATCGTTCAGACAATAACCCTTTTTCATCCCCAGGACCTGCTGCTTAGGTTGATTAGTGACTATAGTTATGAATGACATTGTGTGCAATAGTGTAGCATATGATGGATCCAGGGTTGGTTACTATCTCATGCGCCTACACTTCCCACTACTCTGAATTGGATGAGCCTATAAAAAATAGATAGATGGATGACTATGTAAATATGAGCACAACCAAATACAAGTTTCTATTTCAGGTGAACCACTACGTAGCAACAAATTATCTCTCATTGTCTTAATCAAGGAAGATGAATGGCTACATAAATATAAATAAATGCAAATACAAGTTACTACTTAAAGTATACCATTGAGTGATTAATGACAGCTCATCAAGAAACTTAGAAAATAAGGTTTCCAATTTTAACAAGTAAAAAAATTTAAATAACGCAACAAAAAAATGCAGGACAAACTTGTGTGCAAAAAAAGAAAACAATGAAGAAGGTTTACACACTCATGCTACTGGTTGATTATAAACTGAATATATAGCTACAAAAAAAGCTATTTACTTTAAAGGAGTGTCAAAAAAATTCAAAAAATGGCAATTAAGATTATGGTTATCGTTACTTATTATTTGGCTGGTGCCTTTATACAAGGCAATTTACAACTTTTGACAGATTCAATTGACTACATTTACTTTGTTTTCCAGTGGGAGCAAAGATATGTGAAGTGACTTGTTCATGGTCACACAGTATCAACAGTGTGATTTTTAACCCACAACCTCTGGGTTTTAAGTTAAAATATTAACAACTACACCATACTGACACAAGCCAAGCTATTAAATTAAAATATTCTCTGCACAGATTAGAGAAGTAAGAACAAAGGAGGAAAGCATACAGTAAAGGTGGTACGGTGGCTAGGGCTGCTGCCTACGGCTCCATCAACTCGAGTAAAAATCCCAAACCAGTCACTGCCTCAGTGGAGTTTATACACATTGTTTCAATGTCTCAAACATCCCCAAAAAAATGCACATTAGGCTAACTAAGCTTGCAGTTCCATCCAGGATGACTTGTTCTGGTTCACGGTGTCCCTGAATTAAATATGCAGATTGGAAACCCTCAAGTGATACACAGTAAATATTTTTTGACAAGAAAAATGTGTCCCTATGTTTAAGAAATGTGGATTAAACTAGACAGCCTTTAGCCTTAATAATGTTCTGGACCTGGATGACTAACTGATATTTCCGTTTTGTGAGTCCGGGACACCCATACATTTTTCCAATTGCTTTTGTCATCAGTAGATCCAGCTGATCATTTTTTTTAATAAAAGGATCAATTCACAGAAACTTCTACAAATACAGAAACCACATCTTAAATACAAAAGCATCTAAGCACACATAATCTGCTAATGTCCATGCAACTTTAATCCAGAAATTTAAGATTTAATCTAAATTCATAAAATTAATGAAAAGAATCTCAAATGAAATGCCCTCAGCAACTAATAAATGCTCTGTGTTGAAAAAAAGATCATCAAACAGCCATCTTCCTTTAGCATGACTTTGCATGAAGCTTTTAAAGTTGAAAAACTTGAAGAGATAATAGGAGGATCAAAATGTGATTAATCATTCCAGAAGTCATGTTAGCCATGTGGGGGGGGGGGGGGGGAATAGGACCAGAGGGGGATGGGGGGGTGCAAAATCTACTACTTAACCTTTAAGATAAGTTGCCACTGAATTTACCTTAATTAAATGAATTGATGAGAGAACCTCTAAATACTGAAAGGCTGACCACTGTTTACATTGTCTTGGCTAGGTCAGGCCATTCTGGACCACCTCAACTGAAATCACCCACAGAACTTTGTGCAATGGAGGTTTCTGGAAATGCCCTTGGTCTCCACGGCAGCAAAAAAAGAACTAGTGATTCACCCCCCTCCAAGGCACTATAAAAGAAGTCTCCTGTGAAAAACGGTTACCAAGACATTCTGCAAGCCATTACTGGAAGAAAAACAAGCACCAGATGGCTAAGTCCTAGAATGTGTGGTTTCATCTGACGATCTTCATTTGTTCTGGGTAAATGGGAGGCGCTCTAAACTGAACCCTGATAATATAGCTAAACTACAGAATTTTCATAAGCTCTTACTGGAAAACTAATGTTATTCTTTATCAGGAAAGTTGCATACTACGTTAAGGAAAGTACAGAAGGAGTCTGCATTAACAGAGAAGCTGCTAAATGAAACCTGTCACCAGCATGTTACCACCAACATTGTTCGCACAGGTATGTGGCAAAATTATATAACATTTAAACAGCACAGTGGCTGTGTTTATAACAACCAAATATAAGGATGTTCATATTGAATTCAGTGCAAGCTTTGAATGAAACCATAATATTCATTTTGCCCAAAAGGATAAAGTAAATGTCGCTTTCTACAGAAGATATTAAATTCTGCTGGTTGTGTTTACTACTTATTGAAGATTTTTCCAAATAACCATCTCCTTTTCATTAATCTTGCCATGATTGACATCAGCAGAGCATAGTGAAAGCTTACTCCCTCAGCATAGGGCAGTACTGTATGTGTCACATTCCCTTGGCACTTTGAATGAAAGCCTAAGAAAAAAAACTAAGCAATAGGTGCAGTAAAAGTAGGAAATGAACAAAAAGCTCTTAAGATCCTGGATGGACAAACTAGAAGAGCTGCAGAGAAATACAAAGCATATGCATCTGACCTACCCCACAACAGGGAACTTCTGTTCAGATGTTCAGGTGAACTCTGCTTATTTGAATGATTTGCACTTTACTTAAAGAATGTTCACTCATTTACCCTGTAGCTTAAATGTATCCAAGGGGGGGAAAAAAAAGATGGACAGATGAAAAGAGTACTTTTGGGTTACAAAGCTTTCAACAGCAGGAAGCGACATTTTTATGAAAGGTCCATTTAGCATATGCTTGACATGATTTCTCTAATGATTAATTGTTCCACTTTCAACTGAAATTTCAAGAATTCTCCTTTCAACCATAATCTGAACTATTATAATAATTTACTGTGCTTTTTAGGAGTGTTAGTCAAACCTGGTCATTAGCCAATTTGTGCTTTTAACTGTAACACCTTACTGGATTAGATGTCTTGTTTTTCTATTTCAAAACTCGGTCTGTGGATTAAAAAATAACCTGCTGCATGACACTTGGCAAATATTAGCACAGGCCCCTGGCCTTGCTCAAGATAAAATATAAAATCTAAGCTTTTAGAAGAGTGTTAAAACCTGCTAGATATAAGGATGACAGCTCATGAAATGTCAGTTTTTAAAAATCCAGCAAACTCACCTTGATAAAAAAATGCCTTTTATTTTAAATTTGTAAAGTTATCTTTCTTTCAAGTTGTTTTAGATACACTTTGTCAAATGACTTCACAACTTAAGTTAAAGACCTGTTGACATCAAACCGTTTTCTTATCTTAGCATAAAATCCTACAAAGGGTTCTAAAAAGTGTCAGTATGTTTTGTGTCAAAAAAGTCTTTCTGTCAGTGACTCCAATGAATAATAAATAAGACAATCCGCTCTGTCCAACTCTGTGTTCCCAATGCAGTCATCATCTGGACATGAAGACTAAGAGTGCAAAATAAAAAAGTTCTTTCTAGATGTGACAATACAATAGCCATTAATAAGTGGCCCTTGTTTAAAATTAAGAATTTCCAACCTGAAAGAAGGAACACATTTCTGTGCCTTAATGATTTCCTCCTATGTAGGCTATGAATGAACTTTGGAATTTCTAGGTTATTTTTGTCTCTGATAAATGAGTTCTCATACACCTGCAATCAAGTCTTTGTCTCCCATGTAATGTCTTTAATAACTTCTGTATCAAAGACAAATTGAAAGCAAGTGTAATTTCTACCACCAAATTGATATTGTTTAACGTTCACCATTTTTTCTTTCCTGCAATGAAAAACTTTACATTTCATTACTTCAGACTTTTTTGCTTCATACTAGCTCAATTCTGAACACTAGGGACAAATAAAGTATTATCCATCTGCCTATTCTTGCTTAAATGTACTGAGCTGGCAAACTATTGAGTGTCTAGCTAATTCAGCATTAGTGCATTTGCACCCAAAGGTAAACAAACTTCCAGATTAAGACATCTGTTGCAAGATATCAGAAATTTCTACAGGCAAAAACTAACCTTGGTTAAAAAAAATACAGCAACTAGCTTAAGAAAATCATATATGCATTACTTGTACAATTAAAATCACTTATGAACACACAGATCTTAACAACAGATCAAAATCAAAAAACAACTTTTATTTAAAATTTTTGGTACTGCTTTAGAGAGGACGTAACCCTCCAAAGTATTATCAAAGGCAACTACTGCACAGCAGAACATGCAAGGTCTTTAATTCCACCGTACCAACTGTTACGTAAAGAATCTTGATACCTGTCGAAAAATGTTAATGTTTACATGGTCTGTATTTTGAATTTAACACATACTGCCCTCTAGGGCCGCACAGCACAAGTGCAAACTGCACGTCAAATCTTGGTACAGAAAGTAGTCATTTTGCGAACACCGACTGTGAAATGTACGAAAAATTCAAAGCACATTAACTTTTGAATATTTCACCAGTGGCAAAACTCTACCGACACTGAAATACTCCTAACAATCAAATAGCTATCAAATACTTAATCATATACCTTGCGTACTGTTACATTTTGGAAGTGGACGTTTAATCAATAAAAAGTGTAGGATAATTTCATGAACAAAATACAAGTTTAAACTACATTTCGTAAGATAATAAAATACACCTTAGTATAAAAAATGACATATGCAACCAAAGTATCTGTTTCACATCAAAAGCGTTAACGACAGTTGCGCGTGTTCGAAGGAGCGCAAAAGTTTTCTTTCTAAATAAAACTTTCATGTAATGAAACTGAAATTTTACCATATACTAATATATATATAAAACACAAAATCATACAATCAGCTATGGATAAAGAACGAATTGGCCTGAAACTAAAGTCGTGCCGACGTTAAAGATTCCCAGGTAAAAGAGACACAAGGCTACATTCTTCAGTCTCCAACGCAGATTCCCACGTGTTTAAAATAATCACCTCAAAAAAATACAAGTGACACGAAAGGGTGAACACGACAGATGCAGGCAGACTGGCAGCTATGCCTATAGGAGAATGTACGTTGTTTTACCATCAGGAATTTCACATATTTGCTGAACACGCATCTGGGGGCGGACACACACAAAGTCGCCGACTTTTGTGGAACATCCTCGCTGTTTAAAAAGCTTCTATTTTCTCTTTTTGTAATTATCCTTGCTACATTGTGAGGGGGGTAGGGGGGGCTCGTCTCTCCCACCTCCCTGTCGCTCCACATGCTCGACTACTGTCATTTGTCACCAGATGCACGCGCTACTAACCCTCCGCACACTGCACAGCTCTACACACAACTTTAACAATACAGTACGTGGTGGTGATTTTTTAAATCCAGATCCTTTAGCTTTTCAGTTTTCATCCCCAACCCAAACATCTACAATTAAATCTCTTAGTTTAATGGTGTGGGTAAGAGATGCCACTGCGAGTGCGTTCTAACGCATCTTCACTCCTCGAGTTTGAAAAAAAGAAAAATAAAAAACTTTCCAGGCGTCATTGAGTCCTACATAAACCGCACTCTCCGGAGTAACATCTCTCGGATGCAGCCCGCCGATACTGCATCAGCAAGCCACTTATCATTCTGATAAAAAGCAAAGCATCCCACTCCACAAAGTACGGAGAATTAGCCTGAATAAAAACTCCACAGCAGTTACACTTTCCAAAGAAGAAAACTATACATCTTAATACGCAGGTAAAAGCACTGCAAAGTTTCAACTATAAAACGGACACTGCCACATTGCCAAAAATCAGCATGTCAAAAATTCAGTTATGAACCGTGAACCCGACAAATGCGGCAGACTGAGCAGTGAAACACTGCATGAAACATCAGCATGCCCGGCATCGCCTTTCTCTCGGCCACGGATTCAGAAATGAGACGAGCTACCTTTACCTTAAAGCGGGCATGCTATAAAATGAGCTTGATCCCTCTTGTTGCCAGTCGAACAGCACGGCGCGCAGATTGCTCTGCTACTAAGGCACGCTCACAAAAACCGGAACAGCAGCCCACTGGCAGCCGATTAGACAGAAGACGAGATGGGCGGGCCCGCAAGAGCACAACAGGAAGCGGCGGTGCCCCTTCCAAACCCGAGCCTCTCCAGGTTCGCCCTACGCTAGGCCAAACTAAATCGCTACATACACTTGTACGGAAGTGAAAAATAACAAACTGGCAAATACGAAGATGACAGCGTCAGGTAGACAATTCCGTTAAAATGTCCCGGTTTTATTTTTATTCTACGAACGACTCTGTCTCCTAATTCCGTCTGCATCATAGTTCCATTAACCAAAGTCTCTGTTGCGCGATTTAATCCCAATCGTACATCGTTCTGTAAGTATACACACACACAAATAAGATCATTACTAATCGTACTAGAAGCTATCAAAATGATCATTCTAATTCAAGCGCAGTAGTCAAATAGATACATTTACATAAAAAGGCAAATATATTAATGTGCTGTAGTCAAATTACATTTGCCTCTCTAAGCTAGGCAGACGTGCTCAGTGAAGTTGGCTATATAACAAAATGGAACAATGTGGATTGTACACTGTGTGTCTGTTCTGTTGTTGGATTTGCATACAGCAGTTATGTCATCCACATACTTCTTTGTCCATGATGTCTATTAACAGTCCTTTACAATTGTCATAATTAGATTTGTTGTCAGTCAGTCAGTCATATTCAAACTCACTAAGTCCAGAATATGGTCTGATTGGTGGAGGTGGGTGCTGGAGCCTATCCTAGCTGTCAGAGAGTGCAAGGCAGGAACAAACTCTGCAGAGGGTACCAGTCCATCACAGGGTGAACAAACACGAACACACACACACTAGGGACAATTTAGAATCACCAGTTCATCTAACCTGCATGTCTTTGGGCTGTGGGGGAAGACCAGAGCATCCGGAGGAAACCTACGCAGACACTAGGAGAACATAAAAACTCCACAGAGGGAGGATCCCTGGTCTCCTTACTGCAAGGCAGCAGCACTACCACTGTGCCACCCTTAGATTTGTTGTATTTATTATATATTTCTTATTACACTGCAGCCAGACAAGTCTTCTATTGTCTAAGAGAAATGATTTTCAGGACCCCCCAGTTTGTTTCCACTTGCAAGTTTACAAATTATGAGGAAATATTATTGATCAAGAGTTAATTACTATTACTATAAATTTTAGAATTTCTAATTGGTCAGAGAAACGAGCAAAAACCGTATTGTAAACCTCAGACATCTGTTGTTAAAAACTTTAAATCTCATTTTGAACGAAGCAATTGACAATGGCACACATGAGGATATCTGTCAGTCAGATATCAGCAATAAGTTTAATCAAAATGTATTAATGAGTTTATTAATGGAGAGATAATAAATCTGCCATCTGACAACATCCCAATTTAACGTTTTTGCTTGGTTATTACAAAATGTCACAAATGTAAGTGGTCACAAATTATTTTCTTTTGATCCATCTGTGAAACCACTTAGTATAATTTAAGACAAATATGGTTCCCTGGTTGTGTATACCCTACTGCAAATTAAAACTGTAGACAAGCGCAAAGCAAGCATGGGTTCCAAAGGCTACTCAAAGGTTTACTCTAGTAATAAACAGTCTCAGACACATGGTCTTAGTGTGCCACTGGTTTGGTCAGTTTGGTTTGGCTGGTCTGCATATATTTGATAATAACAACAGTGCAGGTTTTATTTCTGTGAAAAATTTGGAAAGATGCCATATTTCTGGGCAAAGAACCCTATACTTTTTCAACATTTGTTGCTTCTCTTAACTTAATTTTTCTTTTTGTAAAAACTTGATTGATTTGTATGGATTGTAATAAAATTAATAAAAAGGAACAAAAAAAAAAAAACATTTGTTGCTTCTTTTCAACAAAGATTTTGATTTCTTGTATTTTTCCCTGAATCAGCATATCATTAACAATATGCTCAAATTAGTTCTAAATAGTTTACTTCAATTTTCCTCATAAAGAATTTCTTTTTAAGTATTTAGAAAAAAATGGAGAGAAAAAACAGTCAAGGATTTATGGATACTAATCCACTGTGGTGCACAGAACACTTTTTATCAGAAATGATTTTATCAGAAATGTAAAATGTGGTAGAATGTCAGCAGGATCAAACCATACAAAATAAATTACATGTTTCATTAAAAGCAAAAGTTTGCCAATAGTTAAAAAGGTGGGTGAAACAAAATACTGCACTCTGTAAGCAGGTTAACCTAACTAAATTTAAAATATTGGCTAATTTATGGTTGTAACTGAGCATTTACTGCGTTAGGATATAGCGGGTTGGAAAATGACTGACTGACTTTACTGTGCCTTTTCTGGCTACGCAGTTAAATGTATTTTTATTGTCTGTTTTGTAGCATTTCTGTAATATATTTGTTCAAGTTCTTACACATGACAGTTGTTTTACTTCTATTTTAAAATTAATTATGATTTTGAAAATAGCACAATGTAAAGCAATGTACTGGTCTTGGCAGATATTGATAAGAGTGTCTTTCTCATCTGTTACTCACCCCCGAAATTAACATCTCGCTGTAAATAGTTAAAAAAAGAATTAACATTAAATTCAGAAAAACTAAAGGGGGTACACAATTAAAAAGGCAGGAAAATATATATTTGTGCAAATTTTTCATAGTATAGCTAATTGAATACTTTACATGAATGAATTAATTAATGGGTTAATTTAACATCCACTTTCCAGTTTTACATATAAAAGTAGACTACCATGAAAGACTCTTCAGTACACTGTAAATATGGAAGTTCCTTACCTGTTTCTGTCACTTAGTTTTGGATTAGGACCATTTGTAAGCACACTCCTTCAATGGTAGATTTTACAATAGTGAGATATAAATTAAAAACAAACTTTGTCCGAATTTCAAACTTAATTTAGTAGTAGATTGCCTCATAGTTGAAATTTACAAAAGGTAATGTCACACTTAAGTATCACGTTTGGAAATAAACCAAACTGCACATACATCTATGTGGACCTGAATTGGTTTTGGAAATATGACATTTTCATTATTCTTAAAAGGGGTTTATGGTGGAGGTTGTTAGAAATGGGTTAAAGAATGTTTAGAATGCTGTGTCACTGAAGACTGAGGGTGAATAGTTACATATAAAGCATCAAATTTTAGCAATTCAACACATTTTAAATAAACCTTTTCAACATTTAATAAAAAAGAACAACTTTGTACAATAATACAGAATCACTTGTCACTATTAGTCTCATTTTTAAATGTAAATTCTGAGATGGAAATGTTAAAATGGTTTGGAACGTATTTTGATAGTCAACCACAGATTTATTTAGCTGAAAGCAGAGTTCTTCTTTTAAAACTTACTTTAAATAACCTAGGCTCACTGTAGGGATTTTGCCTAGCTAGATAACTAGAAAACCCCTGTAATGGACGAGTTCAGAGAAAAGAAAAATATGAAAACACATTTAAGAACAATAACTTAATTTGTGTGCATTACGACAATACAAAAGTACACTCTCAAAGCTTATCTTAGTATTTAAGCAATAAATGAGCCAATGCCAAGAAAAAGATGTAGTATGGTAAGTTGTTTAATGAAAAATGAACGTCTTATTTGACTAGTTTTAATTACTCTCTCATGATTCAAAATTCAATTTTTGGTATCAAAATATAATTCTGCCTAATTCCAAAGTGAGATATTTACAAAATCTTGCAAGTCGACATGATGATTGGATACAATTCAGTATTGATTAGCTGGAGTTTGAATCCAAGATTTCTGTAACACTCTTCTAAGTTTACACAACTGATAGACTTTTCCTGTTGACTTCTACAGAGATCTCAATTTGAGATATGTGTAATAATACATTCTTAAGTCAAGATATGAACCACTGATATTTGTTAACTCTGTCTAGTAAAAGTATTAGAATATGTTTAATACGCATAGTGTATTATGAACAGCAGACATTCTGTTGAAGAAACAAAAAACACACTTAATTCATATCCAGAGTCTTTTCGTACAACACTGTCAGTAACATTTCCATTACTACAAGACATATTATGGTCATCATAGAGTAGAAGGCTACTATAAATAGAAGGTAAAAAACAAATCAAGAGGTCCATGTAACATGTATTCTTGAGTTTTAAATGATTACACTGCACACACTTAACCTCAATTTCCAGACATCAGTAAAAACTGGAGAGATTCCAAAAAGCTGTTTTACATCATATAAAAAATGTTGTCAGACTAGCCTTTGGAGGCACAGGGAGGCATACCAGATTATGTAATCAACTACAACAGACATGATGTAAAAGCAGCTATCAATGTACAAGTGTGTCAACAAACAGTAAGCAGGTTTACAGAACAGATTCAGTTTTGCTAATATAATGGAGTTGTATAGTATATGAAAATGAATAGCAAAACATGTTAGAAGAACAACATTTAATGCTCTTTTTCTTGACTGTCTCATAAGAAGCAAGGGATTAGGGTGCTAGGTGCAGAATTGGGTTAAGTACAGAAAAGAATGATTTATGCTGGAAGAACCTTTTCTATATTAGGTGAGGATAATGGTGGAAGAACTGTATTCACATACATCCATGAAAGGGCAAAAACAGAGCAAAACGTTAATTTAACATTGAAAGATTAAATTTAAAAATAACTAGAAACACTGTTAAAGAAAAGTGTTTCTAAATGTATTTTTCAAAATTGAGAAATGTTATGCTTAAGTGCTATGAATGTTTGAGACAACATTAAGAATTTTGCCTGCAGTGGCAGACACTACAATATACAGAATGTAATTATACTTGAGGAAGTGTAGAAATTGGCAAATTTATTATCAGCAAATCTTTTCTGTGCCATGAGGGGTAAGAGTTATGATCACAGATTGAAATAAAGTTACATATTTTTCTATTTAAACAAACTGAAATGGAAAGGAGACTAACAGATCCTTTTTTCACATGTAGACTCTTATAGAGGTAGCTGTTTAAAAGGAAAAGCTTGGAAATTACTTGGACTACAAAATAAGGTAGCTGATCTGCAATCAAGCCAAAGACAAATATGCTATACTGTATATATTTCTGGAACAATACATGATGCAGCAGTGTGCAACTCAATTACAGTGCAAAGGTCCTGAATGCACAAGTCAAAGCAAGACAAAATTAGGTTGTAAACCAGCTGAAATCATTTCATACAATTTTGTGCAACCTAAACTTCAATATCTCCTGTCCCTTCATTCATTCACAACCAAAGATGGCCTATGTGTTACCCTTACAACTGTGAACATACAACCTCTGTTTCTTAACTGTTTACTGCTTTGAGATTAAGATTTCTAATGTCAGTTTTGGCTCTAACATTCTGTTCTTGTTTTTTTCATTTGCTGGTATTTTGACCTTGGTCGATCCTTTTGATAACAAATTTTTTACATATTCCATAATAATGTTTTATTTTGTGATCATTTAAAAGAATAAGACTTACTCTTTCGCTTGAAACATAAAAGTAGAATATGTAGCTCATTGCACATACCAACCTCAGAACCCATGATTGTATAAGTTTACTGCTAAAGGAACAGAAAGTAACATGCTCGGTGTCAAAAAGTAACAAATGTTTTTGCTAGGTGTCTACATTCTAGTAAAAAAAAAAACAACACTTTTTACCGTCTAATATTTACAATAGTCTGCTAATTAATAAAATAATATGGCTAATGAAATGCTGCTCTGTTTGTAAAGTGGATATTTTAATATACCTTACTGCAGAAGAGATGGCTAATGTTTTCAACATACTTGTTAAACAAAGATCTTCTTCAATTAAAAAAAACAAAGTTAAGAAAAACTGCAAAATGTTCTTTCTACATGTGTGTGTGTAGTGGGTTATACATCTTATTAATTAAAGCAAACTGAAAATGTTCAAGCCAAAAATGATCTAATTCACACATTACTCAGCCAGACCCCAAAACATCTTACATATGAAAATGAACCATTTTAAGCAGACATTTAATACTGTAAGTGACCCATTTTATGTAGTACAGAGACGGGATTGGTGGCACTGTGGTACAGAAATTGCAACTGGTCTAGGAAGGAAAAAAAAAAACAACACAAAGTTGTTATACAGCTGTATATACAATGACATCAAAAACATATAATAGACTCGGCATTGTTCTTTTAAGTTGATGCTTGTTTGAACACAAATTCAAGGTTTCTTTAATGTCTTTAGTTGTCTTTGGTAACAAAAGCATTATTTGATTGCCAACCCCTCGATCTTTCCTCTCTAGACTGAAGTGAGCACAATTCTTGTCCAGTCTTCAGGAATCCCCTTCTAAACAAATGAACATGCTGCAAAGATCTGTCAACCATGCAAAGTGAAGAGCTATCCCTACCTTCAACATTTTACACACCATTCCAATTAGGCCTTCTGCTGTACCCATTTTGTGACCTTCTCTTCTGAAAACCTAGAACTGCGTCTTTCTGTTTTCTCAAAACTAACACCATCCTAACCCCTAATTCAGTATCTTTTCCATGTACTATTTCCAGGTATTCTTAATCCCATTACTGTTAATCACAATGTTTCCTTCATTTTTAAAGTAATTAACATCTCCTACATCCTCTCTCTCTCTCTTTTGTTGTTTCACTATCTTGAAGCCGTTCCTCTTTCCTTCCTATTTCTGCAGCTCACTTGTGTCTTTTGTGCACTTTCTAAAGGTAAACATAAACATATTCAGGACACAAACATGCAATTTTATAAACTGTAAGTCAACCTTTTCCTCTATGGACATGATGCACTCCAAGAAAATGGTATATCTTTCAAAACAGCAGCAAACAGAGGCAGAATCAAGGTTTGCATATGGGGAGAAATGCTTTAGTTGTAAGTACAATTGTGTCCTGTTTTAGCACATTTCCAACATAACACAGTCTGCAGTCAATGCCAGTGTAAATCTCATATTCATACTGTAATGCCATATTGTACAAACCTGAATAGCATGCTTGTATATATGTTGTATATAATTTTGCTTGTGAACTGGTTATCTAAAATACCACACCCAAAAGCAAAAATGTATCTGATTTATACCACCTTTATTTCCTGCTCCAGTATGTATTACAATAGTATATACAAATAAATGATTCCAAAAATAGAACAAAGAAAATATTTACTAGTACAGAACGTTGTTAAGCATGGATATGATATTTATAAGGATTAGGTAACATCAATAATCAGTTAATCCATTTTTATGGGCATTTCAAATGTTGCTTTCCTCTGCAGTTCTATGCTTTTGTACTGCACAAGGCTTCGGCCATCTGTCTGGGTGGTCTAGACCTCCTGCTATTTTCCTTCACAAGCAAGAAAATAAAATGCTTCAGAATCTCAGCCATGGCTATCTGGAACATTAAGTGCTGATATATCTTCATCCATCATGAAGTCGTAAAACTCAAAGATGCTTCAACATGAATGTTTAAGAAAGGGCTCTCATTTTAGTAGTCCAGATGTTCATGCCTATGCAGCCTCTGCCACATGCAAGATCTCTTAAGATATTTAGAAGTGAATAGCCTTCTGTGGTAGTCTCTCCGTGACATCTGCAATGAACATATTTAACCCTATTAGTTCTCCAATTTTTACTGTTTACACAGAAGTTCATGGTGATTAACTGACAACTCGAGAACATCCATACGACATATCCCTGGCAGTTCACAAGCCAACCCAATAGATTTCATGAATGCCAACATGGCTAGACTTTACCCCTTCATTTGTAAGCCGAACAAAGTGTGTAAGTAGGAGGCTTAAAGGGGGACTAGCACTGTATCAAGAATGAGCAAAGTCCATGGTGAGCTCAACTGCTGGACCTATGAAATTAATACAGATTTTTATAGTTACTTTTAATGGCACAATGTCCAAGTTATTCACAAATTCAGTTGTAAAAAGGATTAACAACAGGTTTCAGGGAGCAATAACTGAATTCCACTGGAAAGCGGTACAATGTAATGAAACATCCACTCAAGTGGCATTACATGCCAGCACCTTGAAAGCTCCATACTTTCAATGTACCATTTTATAAAAATAAACAACCATATCATATTAAACAACAAATAATAATGAAGTATGGATTAAGATATACACAAAAATATCAAATAAAAATGTTGGTTCATTTACTGAATCCTGTTCAGATATTGTGGTACATGGTTTGATGGTAAAAGCATTCAAATTTCACCACGAAAAATTGTTTTAGGGCAGGCATTTTAGTTGAAGTAAAACTATGTTCTTTATCTTGTAGCACTGCTGGTTTGATAGAAGTACTACTGACTCTCTGATTTATGCTTTGGTTTACTCAAAACAATATTGCTTTGCTAGAAATATATTCATGTTTATCCAGGCTCAATTACTTTGCTTGGTTAAACAAAAAATAACTCAACAGAACTGTCACCTTGTTATCGGTCTATTCACATAACGTTTGTGCTATGAATGGTATATATATTGGACTATTTGGTGCTCTGTCAGTTTATGGTATATGCATATGCATTCATTCATAATGAGATTTCTTTTTTTCTTTTATACAAACTCGGTCCTGGGGAACCACTGTGGCTACAAGGTTTTGTTCCAAATAGATTCACAATCGGTGAGAATAATCGATAACAACTGATCTCATTTAATTAGCTGGTCTTTTAATCTTCTCTTGTTCTGCATTCAGAAAAACCCAACAGTATGGTTTTTACATTTATAACACATTTAGAAAATATTTCTGTTTTTTTAAAGCTATAAATGCTCAAATCTCTTTTGTTGTTTTCCTATTATTTTCCCCTTTTCCTGTGTAGTTTGCTCCCTTCATTTAACCCTAATAGTGACAACTAACAAACAGCAGAGCAGACACCCAGGATGATGAAAGCTACAATGACTTCAGTGTCAGACCTACCTGCTAATTAGTAAATAATCAATTAAATAACCAGAACAACTGGGAAAGTAGAATGAAAATTACGTTGAAAACTGTTGACTACTTAAAAAAAAAAACCAACATATTCCTCACATAACTGCTTATTACATTTTAATAAAAATCTACTAAACTTAGTTTGTAATTTCTACATTGACTCCAAAACACGGAAACTAGGAAATAACGACTCACTTAATTAGGCTAAGTGTCCAATGAAAAATGAAAGTAGGTTGGAACAAAAACCTGCAGCCATAGTGGGTCCCCAGCACCAAGTTTGGGAACCACTGCAATAGATTATTTACAACATTCAAAGGTTTGCTTGAACATGTATTAGATTATTCTGTTGATTTCAACGTAAACATACTGGCTTGTTAACATAAATGGAGGTAGTAACGCAGGTAAAGTCTGGAACAGCACGTTCGTAATCAAACTGATGTAATTAAATGCTTATACTATTAAAAGACAGTTATATACAATAAACATTCCTTATTCCCTTCAATTCCAGTACTCAATCTTGTCTTATTTACATCTCTTTACAAGGGGGTTAAGGAAGAGGGATTCGAAAAAAAAACCAAACAAAAAACACCAAAAAGAATGCATTTTACAGTCATTAAAAAGACAAATTAAACTTTACATTTCACTCTTTTTATGTGCTGCTTCTCAACTTTCATTCCCCTTAAAAACAGACCTGCTTAATTTTTGTCTTCAGTAAAAAAAGCCAGTAGGTAAACAAAATGTATATGCAACAAAATGATGCATAACATACAGTATATGAAATGATTAGGTAGTGCTGGGCGGTATGACCAAAATTCTATATCACGGTATTTTTTAAAATTATACCGGTTTCACGGTATTCACTGGTACTTTTTTCTCATGCATGAGTGGATGTTAACCACACTTTTCACTGTGATTACTGCAGTAGAGTGGCTAAGAATAACCTATTCCACTGTCATGAGAATTGTACATTATACAAAAAAATATTTTAATGTGCACACAAGTATTAATACAGGTTTGCATGACCCATAAAGTGATAGTTTTCAAGGGGGTGGCACTAATGAAGAGAAGGAATCACATTGCATGACAGTTGCAGTCAAAATATTGAACCTTTTTATTGAACAAATTTTGCAAACAACTTAAGCTAAAATTTTGACAACATATTTTCAACCATCCAAAGAGGTATTTAGACAGTAAAATATCCGGAGGTGCTTGTCAAAATTTGTATTGCACTGAACATGTCTTAGAAAAGGAATAAATAGTAAATATTTTTTGTAAACCAACTACACTTTCTGTTAATGTTAACAATCTCAGTCCACTGACATGTTAAACTGACTTTTTAAACAACTTTACCATCATTAAACTGAATATTATTTAAACCAATAAATACTAACAATAAAATAAATAATAGTACAACTTCCAGTAATAATACGATTACTTCAAGCCCAGGTGAATTACACAGTATTCACCAAATAAAAATAAAATAAAACAAGTGCAACCTGATGAGACATCTTTACCAACTGAACCATCATTAAGGCAAACTACATTAATATGAACCTTGCTTCAAGCTAAGCTATATACATAAATAATAAAACTGCAACTTGCATTTATAATGCTATTTGTGGTATAGCGTATTAGGGCCACAGTGAAGAAGAAAAAAAACTATATGCCGAGAATAAAGTCGACATGTTGACTTTATTCTCGACATTTCCACTTTAATCTTGATGCTTATGTCAAGATTACGAGAATAAAGTGGAAATGTCAAATTTAGTTTATTTTGTCATTAAAGTAGAATGTGGCAAACTAAACTTCATTCTAAAAATCAATGTTTAATTTACTAGATTTTCTCAAACCCCATCATAAGTTATGTAGCATATTAAATGCTTTGTGTTAAGTGTTTCCTGACCCAGCTGTTAATCACTACGCTTCTTAAACTGACTTCCTCCGCACTAAAAGGAGGCGCTGGCAGGGATCGCCACACAGAATAAATTCACTTCATGATATTTCAGCTCTCTGAATATTTAAAATGCTAAGATAAATATTTGATATCATTTTCATGATGAAATGCATTAAAACAGGTATTAAACATGCATGGTAGTATGGCGGTAGTGCTGCTCCCTCACAGTAAGAGGTCCCCAGGTGTAAGTTCAGTGTAGAGATGGCAGATGTGACAAGGTTCCAAAAAACTGAATGTATGAATGGGTATCGCACAGGTTTAACTTAAATATTGTGTAAACGTTGGGTTTCTGATCTGGTGGTCGTGGTCGGAGACACGAACACGGAAATCAATGGATGTTCTTCTGAGCGGGCTTTCTTTATTGCATGCATGCTGTCTCTATCTGACGTACCAAACCCCCAGTTCCTATCCTTCCTTTTTCTTTCTCCACATAACCAATCACCACACGATAAACGTCTTTGTGAAATTAAAACTAGTTATAAACTTAGACCACAGAGTGTTCAGAACTTAAAAAAAAATCTTCATTATACATATTTCAATATGCCATCCATTCAGAATTGAGCAAATCCCAGCAAGCATTGTGTGCGAGGCAGGAGCAAATCCTGAACGAGGCGCCAGCACATTGCAGGGTGAATACGAGCAACACGTACACTAGCAGGGTTCAATATAACATAACAAAACCCCACATCCTACATGACTTTGAAAGGAAACTGAAGCACGCCGAGTAAACCCACCAGAAAAACAAGCAAATTCAAGGCAGGGAACACCCAAGACCCCCTTGCTGCGAGGCAGCAGTGCAACCTCCACGCCACCGTGCCCCCACATGATTAATACATCCTTTAATGCATTTCATCATGAAAATTATATCAAGCATTTATCTTAGCATTCTAAATGTACAGGGAGCAGGAATATCATGAAATAAATGTATTCTGTGTGCTGCCTGCGCCTCCTTTTAGTGCAAGAGGAAGTCAGTTTAAGAAGCACGTAGCGATTAACATAGCTCGGGGAACACTTAACACAAAGCACTTAATGTGCTACATAACTTATGATGGGGTTTGAGAAAATCTAGTAAATTAAACATTGATTTTAGGATGAAGTTTAGTTTACGACATTCTACTTTAATGACAAAATAACTATGAGAATAAAGTCAACATATCCACTTTCATCTCAGCATAAACGGCGAGAATAAAGTCAACATGTCGTCACACTATTACAAGTACCCAGGTACATTACACAGTATTGAAAAAATAAAACAAGTACAACTTGGCTTACAGTATTATCCAGTAGTACAGAAACAGTATTCACACATTTGAACATAATGGTCCATATCCGAAATTTTTAAAACCAAAGTATCCCCAGGCAACGGACATGTCTCCTTTTTTTCGGCAAAAGTTCTTCTGTGTCATCAGGTTCAACTTTATTGTCTGGTACAGCTTCAGTTTTGGAATGTTCTCTGTCCATTTTCACCGTGTAATACCTCCACTAACGCATGTACTTCATTGGATGCGTGTTTAGTGGTGTAGCAGTGAAAAAGGTCCCCCCCTTAACAGTTTCCCTCTGTGCCACGTTCAGAACATTGTTTAGGCAATTTAAACCAGTGTTGCGATATAAGAAAAATCCATATCATAACAAAAATTAAAAAACGTTTTCGGTATGAACTGGTGTACCACCCAGCACTACGATTAGGTCTATATATAAGTCAATATATATGACAGCATTTTAGTAAAGATGTAAACAAAAGCAGATGATATTGTTCTTCTATAATTTCTGATTATGAATAAGACATTTCAAGCAGTTTCCGAATTGATTTTATCATTTTTACAGTACCTTGCGAAAGTATACATTCTTCTCGGTGTTTGTCCTGTTTTAATATATTACAATCTGGAATTAAAATGGATTTTCATTTGGATTTTATGTAGTAGACTTTACAATATACTCCAAATGTTGAAGTGGAATTAAAGTAAAATGCCTTGTATATAAATAAAAATAAAAATAAAAAAAGTAAAATCTGAAAAAGTTATGAGAACAGATGTATTCATTCCCTTTGCTATGAAACTTTAAGTGAGATTTGGTCGAACCAATCAAACAAAGAAACAAAACAAACTGAAAAAATTTGATAAACAAAAAGGTGACCATTAATTTCAGAAGTCACATAATTAGTTGACTACGGTCCACATGTGTGCAATCAAAATGACACATGATGTCTGTATTAATAGATTTGTTTTGAATAACCAATGACTCTTCAACACCATTAAGCAAACAACATGAAGACCAAGGAGCACTTCAAACAGGTCAAAGACAAAGTGGTGGAGAAGTATAGATCAACAGTGGGTTATATATATATAAAAAAATCTCTCTCAAACTTCCCACAAAGCACCATTAAATCCATTATAATAAAATGAAAAGAATATGGCAATACTACAAACATGACAAGAGAAGGACATCCGCTAAAACACACAGACTGGGCAAGAAGAGGAGCATTAAATTAGAGTTGCAACAAAGACACCAAAGATACCACTGAAGGAGGTGCAAAGATCCAAAGCGGAAATGGGAGTATCTGTCCACAGGACCACTTTAAGACACACACTCCATAGAGAGGGGCTTTATTGAAGAGTGGCCACAAAAAGCCACTGCTTAAAGAAAAATAGAAAACACATTTAATGTTTACCCAACAGCATGTGGGAAACTCTCCAAACACATTGGAGAAGGTTCTCTGATCAGATGAGACTAAAATTGAATGTTTTGTCCATCACAAGAAATGCCTTATGTGGTAAAAACCCAACATTTCCTATCATCCCCAGAACACCATTCCCACAGTGGCATCCATGGCGTGACCTGAAGATTGCTGTACACCAGCACAGCTCATTTAACCTGAAGGAGCTGGGGCAGTTTTGCCTTGAGGAATGGGTGAAAATCCCAGTGGCTAGATGTGCTAAGCAAATACACCTTCCATAAGAGACTTGCAGCTGGAATTGCAGCAAAAGGTGCCTCTATAAAGTATAGATTTTTACAAAGTATTGATTTTGGGTACGGTGAAAACTTAAGTACACTCATGATGTCTGGTTTTTTTGGTCCTGATTATTGTTTGTGTCACAATAAAAAATACTTTGCACCTTCAAAGTGGTAGATATATTGTGTAAATCAAATGGTGTTAACTCCCCAAACATCCATTGCAATTCCAGGATGCAATGCAACAAAACACTGAGGGGGATAAATACTTGTGCATGGGTCATTCTGAACACTTATTTGTCCTTTCTTTATACTACTGAATCAAAAAACTAAATAATAAAATGAAGTAACAAAAATCTTAACCAAAACTTACTTGATTGAAGACAAGAGTTTAAAACTTTTTTTTTTTTAAACTCCAGCCCACGTCTAACATAATGAATCATATTTAAGTTCCAGCTGCAGAGCACTAGAAGTTAAACCAAAAACATTCATTTTAAAACATAATGACCACAAACATATATTAGACAAAAATGTGATGTTCCTTGTAATAGCATCATGTGCCTTATAAGCTAAAGGCTGCATAACATCTGAATGCTGTGTGTGAGCCTTTTGTACTTGCTCAGCGAAAATACTTCGTACTTGAGACATCATTTGCTTCAAAAGTCCATTGAAAAAAAAAAGTGACTTTAAACACATTAGGGCAGTTTTGTCTAATTTACAGCTCTTCCATCAAGATGTGTACCATGAAGCAGGTAGCATAAAACAGCTCCAGTTCACATTGCAAGGGGTTGTCCAAGGCAGAAATAAGCTAATAAGAAATATTCACAGAACCAGTTATTTCATTTACAAAAACTAGCCACTACTCTGTTTCAGCATGTGGTCCCCCCTTTAAACTATTTACAACAGGATTTCAGTTCATGCCATTAAGAATTAAACTGAAAGGTATACAACAGATAGATGATAAATGGTACTGTCTAAAACATCAGCTTTCAGTAAAAACGAGCTCTCCAAGATGAGTATTGTAAAAGACTGATGACTTTTTTCCTTTGCTTGAAATATACTGAATTTAACTTATGAACTGATATAAATTGCCCATCCCTATATGCTTGCTACTATGTGCTATAGTACAAAAGGCAAAAACTTCAAACAGAAGGTGGATTGTATTTGAATAAGTGATGAGTTACTTTAATACTGTAGTTTATTAAATGATACAACTCATAAAAGCTTAACTGGTGTCTATGATTACAAATAAAAATATGCACAATATAGATTTCCTTTCATTCAGTCATTAGTAACTATATTTAGTTCAACACAACTCAACTCCAAGATATCATAAAAGCTTTTTATTTTTTTAATGTGCTAAAGTAGCCAAGGTTCTCGATAATTAATTTCAGGTTTTTCTAGATCTTGCACTGAAAATTGTAGTACAATGCAAATTAAACTGTTGAAAGCATGACGACGGTGCCAACCTCACAATATTTTGAACTCCAGTTTGAATGTTCTACATTTGCTTGAATTTTATTAACAAGTCTTAACTATTCCAGAGTGGGTTTGGGTATTAGTGTACAATACACTGCTACAGACCTGTGATTCCCATCCTTTAGCCACTTCTACTGTGAGCTCATGCAGCCCTGACCCGGAGAAGGTTCATAGGCAGGGAATCATATGGAGCTTACCAATAACATACATTGGTCAACCACACCAGATCTTCTGTTGAGGCAAAGCAATATCTTAAAAACTACTGTAAAATAACTACACAGAATAGAGGGGAAATGTACTATACAAATCTTAATTATTAGAAAACAAAAAACAGTGCCTGTAAAGACCCTTGGAACATTCACCAAACAAGGGTACTACATTAAATAAAGATTGTTTTTCTCTTCTAATTAATGACTAATAGACTGTGTTTAAAATTATTCAGTTTCTTCCCTCTGTATGTTTTTCAGCTAAAGTGATTTTATACAATAAAACTGAATTAAAAATTGTGATTAATTTATCAATATGGTGTAATGGCTCTACAGCAGAGGGCTTGATACCAGTTCAATACCCACCACCCAACTCACACTGTGATTCTGAGGCAAGTCACTTAACCTGCCTGTAATTCAAATCTAAAGTAGTACGTGCATAAACAATAGCAATGTTACCCGATCTTCCAAGGTCCCTTAAGTTAAGACATTTGCTGAAAAATAATGCATGTTTTTTAAAGAATGCTAGCTTAGCTGCCTGATGTATAAGGCTTTGCTTCTGTGGTTCTTCTTCCACTGTTAGGCCATTTGGTAACTCTAATTAAAGGTATGTGCAGGAGATTGCCCTACAATTTGCCTGGCATTCCATAAGGAGCAGGTCCCCACTTTGCACCCACTGCTGCCAGACTAAGGCTCAGAGTCCTCATGGAAACAGAGGTGATATTCTGCAGCTCACCAAAACATGTTAACATAAAGAATCAAATATCCCACTACACCTTACACAGGAAATAATATGACAGGTTCTATAAAGGAGCTTTTTGAAATCCCACTGAAACAGAAATCCAACAATAAACAGACACAGGAAAAAATAACAAAACACTCTAAAACCCACTTAAACCAATTCATGATCACTCAGGATAACAGCCTGTCATGGCAGAACTGGTCACCAGGCAGGAAACTACCCTGGACAGGGCACCAATACATCTTTTGGCATACTCATCCACACAACCATATTCACTTTCACACAAGGCCAATTAGGAATTGGCAATTAACTTTTTGTTATACTCCAACCTCCCAAAAGATGTATGCACTAAAATGTCCAGAGAAAAGCCCACAAAGACAGAGGGAAAACTGTGCAAACTCCATACGGACAGGAACTGAGAATGGGACTTTGGGTAACATGATAAACAAGGGCTAAAAATGCACACAGAGCTAAATGTACACTGCCAGTACAGTGCTTCTTCTATTTCTGTGAAGAGAAATGCAGAAATTTAATTTTGTGGACACTTCTAAAACTGACATTACTAACTTCAGATTTTGTCCCATATGTCAATCCCCTGCAATCCAACGCCCCACCCCGATAATTTATAATATTTTAATAATTATATACAATGTCTGCAGAAAGCATCTGGGCAGGTACACAAAATCTGCTACAAGGGGACACTAGAGAGAAACCAAAAAATCATGTAAATAAAATGTTATCTGTACTGTGCAATGTATAACACTGTATTACGTTTAATCCCTCACAAAAAGTTAAACAGCAGTAGTTGCCCATATGTCTCTATTAACTGTTGCAAATGATTTAGACAGACACATTTTTATTTGGACACCTCCATCTCTAAAGAGAAAGTATCTACAAGCTTTTCTAAAGCAACAGGAACATCATCTCATGGTATAAAACTTAACTTTTTACTTTTTTTTTTTTTAAGTACCCACTAAATTACACTCCTGCACTTTTCTCTACAGTAACTGTCCAAGACAGAAAGGGCAACCGACTCCTTACTAGTGAAGGAAAATTTGAACAACAATTCAAAATACTCCAAAACCTTTGCAATACTTGAATTTCTAAACACTGCTCTGAAGTCTGTACCAAAAAGAAGTTGTCATGGGACTGTGCTAAACAGGGCTTCATTATGTCACCACCTGTTTCAAAACAATGCATAGTTAATTCTGCTAGCACAGGGGTCCTCAAGCACGGTCCTGGAGGGCCGCAGTGGCTGCAGGTTTTTGCTCCAACCCAATTGTTTAACCAGAAGCAGTTATTGCTCAAGTAACACTTCAGCTTCACTTTAGTTGTCTTCCTCATTAAGATTTTAAACCCTTATTGCTTATTTTAGTGTTAAACAGCTGCATTCTCGGTTATTAATGGCTCCTAATTAGCAATAACATGAAAATGACAAGAGAGAGCAGCATTTCTCCATTGAGCTTGATACCATTTACACCAGTGTGTATTTATCATGTACTATTGTGTTTAATTAAACAATTGGAAGGAAAGTAAAGAGAAAAAAGTAAAGGACTGAGAATTACTCCTCCATTTTAACCGTCAAATCATTTGGATCATATCCTTAGAAGGAGAAGAAAATCGAGGATATGAGAATTACCTGACATAGCAGAGTTACAGCACTAACAAGTTAAGAAATTAAATTATTGGCAAAAATTGCTTTCTAATTAAGCAACCAGGTTAGAACAAAAACCTGTAGCCCCTGCGGCCCTCCAGCACTGTGAATGAGGACCCCCGTGCTAGCAGTTCAGATAGTGGGGATTCCATAGGTGCGCCATCTTTCTGTTGGCAATATTTCCCATTGAATTACAAATGGGTTTTAAGTAAATCAGTGACTCACTAACATCATTATGTCTTGAGTAGACAATTTTGTTCATGTACCAGGATGATGTCATCCTATAGGTTCATTAGTAATGTCTCTGTGGCCAGTTGGACAGGTATGGATGTAAACAGGGATACCATATCAAAAGAAACCATTATCTCTGAGGAACTGCCCATGCCAACATTTTAATTCCATACCAGAACTGTGTATGTAATAGTCCTATTTATTTCTTAGATGTTCTAGCATCAGGAACACTGGAACAATCTAGATGAGAGCAGGCCATTCAGTCCAACCTAGCTCACCAGTAATATCCACTTCATTCTTCTAAAATAACATCAAGTCTACTTTTGAAGTTCTACTGTCTACCACACTACTTGGCTGCTTATTTGATGCATTTAGGGTTTTCTGTGTAAAGAGATTGTACAGGTGGTGAACTAGCTGAGGGCAGGGAAGGCTGCAGGGATCTGTGGTATCCGGGGTGAACTTCTCCAGGCTGGTGGCAAGGCTGTCCTCCTGACATTGAAAATAATCTTTGCTTCCATTTGGGAGATGGGCATCATCCCCAAAGACTGGGAAACAGGACTTGTTGTCCATATCTGGAAAGGGAAGGATGATTGCCTGGATTACGGCAACTAAAGGGGAATAACACTGCTCTTGGTGCCGGGTAAGGTCTTTGTTAATGTCATCCTCATTAGGATCCGTGATCACTTGCTCACCTGGCAGAGGCCGAAGCAGTCTGGCTTTACACCTATGAAGTCTACCACCAACTGCACCCTGGCACTGAAGATTCTCATGAAGCGCAAACATGAATATCGGCAGAATTTTTTTGCAGCCTTTGTCAATTTTCATAAAGCATTCAACTCAGTTGATCGAGCTGCCCTGTGGGACATGCCGAGACTTCACGGGATACCCTCAAGGATGCTGGGTATCATGGCCACCGTGTTCGCTTGTACTTTTAGGTACTCAGCAGAGTGAAGCCAGAACCTCTGCATTGGGGTTCATCAGGGGTGTGTTCTTGCTCCTACTCTGTTGAATGCTTGCACGGACTGGGTGTTGGGCAAGGTTGTGGAGTTCAGAGGCTGTGGGGCACCCTTTGGTGAAGAAAGATTCATTGATCTTGACTGTTGACAATGCTGTGATCTTCAACAGAGGCTCCGATCAGGGCTCTCGAGAGACAGAGCAAGGGTTTGCCTTGTCAAGAGGTTTACTTACCTCAGCAGTGACAATCAAGTCTCTAGGGACTCTTCCTATGAAGTCAGTAGACTCCAGTAGAGGGCATGGGGGTCATGAGGTCGCTGGAAAGTGGTGTGTGGCGCTCCTGATATTTACGCAAAAAGACAAAGGTTCAAGTCTTTAGAGTCATGATGCTTCCTGTCTTGCTATACGGTTGCAAGACATGGATGCTATCCAGTGACTCGAAACAAAGACTAGACTCCTTCAGTACCGTGTCTCTTCGGAGGATCCTTGGGTACCGCTAGTTTGACTTTGTGTCGAATGAGCGGTTGCTCACGGAGTCCCAAATGAGGCACATTACCTGCATTGTGGGGGACAATCATTTATGGCACTACAGCCAGGGGGTGCAATTCCCTGAGGGAGATTCAGCTTGCAGGATCCTTGTTGAGGACCAGGCCAATGGGATGCCCATGTAACATGTGACTGTGACAGATAGATGGCCATTTCCAGAGGGGGGCACTGGACTGCGTGTGTCTGCCTGGGGAGCTGACAACCAGGGCCCTGAGCTGTTTCAATGTGTTGTGGATGTAGCAACACGCTGTACCAGTGCGTGCACCCCAACCTGATCTGTGTAAATAAAAAATTCTTAAATGCCTGTGCGAAATTTTCCCCTAAATTTCCAGCTGTGTCTTCAACTTCTTGATGAATTAACTTTAAAGTCTTGAACTAATATACTAATTCCCTTCACAACTTTAAACATTTCAGTCATGTCTCCTCTTAATCTACTGTTGCTTAAACTGAAAAGGCTTAGTTCTTTTAATCTTTCCTCCTAAATTTGTCCTCTGTAGAACAGGAATCAACCCAGGAATAAGCATTTAGGTAAACTGTATGTGAGACCACCTCAAAGAATGATGACAGGTCACCGTCACATACACAAAACTAACATCTAAGAAACTGGGCACACATATCCATTACTTTCAAAAATGCTGTCAGGAGAAAACATTCCAAATCAATTGTGTTCAACCACAATGACTAATCAGGACGAAACACGAAAAAAACACATGGGAGTTTGGTGAGGCATGGTTCAAATATGAGATAGATTAACATAGGCATCTCCCAGAATTCTGCTTATGCCCACCTGAAGGCTAAAGCCACTACTCCATTAATGACTCACACATCCTTGCACACGAAGTGGTGTTCTCCCCTTATGCCTAATCATTTGTCCTCTGGTGAAGTTACCTGAAAAGGTTGAAGGCTCAGAAATAAAAGGTATTTTGATACATGCTTCTCTTTTCATCTACAACAGATGTAGAGATATACATATTGATAGACATCAAATGTAGACAAATATAGGTATACAAACTTAAGAGGACATAACTGGACCAAAGATCAAGAAAATGTGTTGGCTTCAAAACGTTTACCAATTGCTTTCTGACTCTAGATTTCACTGTGATATGATGATTTCAACATTGCAAAAGATTGAAATCTTTTTGCGAATCAATTGTTTCATTTAATTTGATCTCTCAAAACGTTCCATTTTTTATAATCATTGCACCCTACATTTGTAGGCGCACCAGGATTTACACCCAGGACACTAGATTTGTGAGACGGCAGCACTAACCGTTTAGCACCTCTGCCACTTCTAATGACACAATGAAAAAATCTGAATTAGCATAAACCGTCTATTAATTTGGGATGTCCATAAGAAATGTAATGATTTACTTCAAGAGGTAGAAGTATAAAATAAGCAACAAACATAGCTGAATCAAATATTAGAAATATTAAACTGCTTCGATTTCAGTATTTAAAGTTTAAATAGTCTCAATTGTAAAAGAGAGTTGTATTCCTCACCCTCTCATAGAGGTCTACAAAGGGCAAGGACCACTGAAAAAGAAACAAATATAAAAAAATTACCAGATTTGTGATCAGCAAACTCAAAACAGCGCAAAACATCATCCTACATTACCGATCCTAATTTTTTCAAAGTTTTCTAGAGAAAAGTCAAGCAAAATGACACCTTTTATTGGCTAACTAAAAAGATTACAATATGCAAGATAAAAGGTGTCGTTTTGCTTGGCTTTTCTCTACATTCATAATGGCTAAAATGGTACAACACCCTAGTACTTCAAAGTTTTGTGAAAGGAGTAACTATGACCCCTTGTAAAAGTGAAATTGGTTGATGTGGCATGCACAACCAAAAAAAAAAATGTTTATAGGGTCTAGACAAAAACAGGAAGAACCCCAAAAACATGAAGTCTTGAATAAGAGTCACATGGGATGTCATATGATGGGTACTCAGCGCTGGACAAAAAATTCCAGAGCGTTCAAAAGGAATTCTTATGAAAACGAAGTGGTAAAATTTGAGCAAATGTTACAACGAGTCACAACTGATAGGTGGTACCAAGTAGTGTTGTTAATACTGCTGCCACATGATATACTGTAATAGCTAGGTGAAGAGTAAATGATGGGCTTAAAGGCTTGTCCTCTTCAAAATCTTTCATGGGTTCTTATGTTCTAAAGTATATTTTTAATTAAACTTGATGGGTTTGGCCATCTAAATTGTGATTGCATGGTCTGATCTCATTTGTGTATACTGCATCACGTTTTCCAGTCTGTAAATGAACCATAAGTAATCAAGAAGATCTTTGCCCCATCGGGACTACCCCCATTTATCTTCATCCGCCGGATTCGAAAGACAATTAGACGCACGGACGCTACTTTTCACTACAGAAACAGACGCAATATCGCACGGCGTTATGTGTGGAGATAAGAGATATTTCGCGCAGCTCTGAGCGAAGTCCACTGCTGTTAACATAACAGTGCTTGAAACAAGCAAACATAGTCTGTAAGGCTTTAGCAGTGATCTGATCATAGTACAACTAGAGACGACAGCTGTCAGGAAAAGGACCTCGGATAGCAACACGAACGGATCATTTCCAAAGACAAATCCGAGTCCTGATGAATGAGGGCACGGGAAGATTCTGCAATAAACTGCTGGGACCTCAGTAACACGGTCTAATTCAAACACTTATAAAAAGAAAATAAGAACGGTGATATTGTACACACGGATCGCTACACTATTAATTGCTATCATTCAAATACGACATAATCATGAGGACAAGTACTTAATTTCCAACCTCCCGAGGTAAACTTTGAACTCCACGCTGGCGCGCGCACCCTTTCCACAACAAAAACACGTGGAGACGCCGAGTTGCACTTTAGATCAGAAGCAGCAAGGGAGAGCAGCAGAGAGACAAAAGCGTGCCCTACCGGATGGCAGTCTTCGCACAACGTCTCTCGCGAATGCTTTAAAAGTCACGCACAGAGTAAGGTTAACTAATTAAATGCATTTAGAATAAACAAGCGTGCTCGCGTCAAATGCTCTAGCCAGGCTGTGATTTCTTCTGGATCACTGCCACAGGACACCTCCTGTGAGATTTGAAGAGATCGGCGTCCTGCTTTAAAATGGGAAGCATTTGCTTTGTAGAAAAAAAAAGACACTGCTATATTAAGCAGAGAGAGTGCATGCACACGCGCTGCTCGCTGTGACCTTATCAAAGAAAAATAACATTTGATACAACTCAGAACGAATGGATACCTTAGCCAACATATACACAATTCACCATTTAATTAGTTTCATTAAATACAGACAACACTTATTACAGGACAAATAGGAACACAATGAATGCAACCTCAAAATACGGCCCTGCATACGAAACAACCACACAACGAACTTAAAGAGTTCCATGTTCACCTGAGTTCTTTCTCTTCCAACTTGGGTTTTTTAGCTACTGGTTCTTCTAAAGCCATCTTCAGCCGAGGATTTCACTGAATACTGCACTACACTACACTGCCACCTTCGCCGAGTGCCGCAAGGAAAAGGAGAAACTGAAAGGGAGCGAGCGAAGCGATCACGACTTAGTCGTCTGGGCAGAATGCCTGTACCGATATGCGAGGACAGACACCGCCTCAACTAAAACTGAACAACAAATGGCACGAAAGAAACAATACTTCTTAATGCTTACAATAAAACGCAAAAAGTTCTAGTCTAATAAGTTTTCCTGGGCACTGACGAAGACAACCACGTGAAGCTGTTCATTGGAATAGATTGGCGGCAGCAGGGGGTTGCGTGCGTGCGTTGCATGCGATGGTTGTGGTGGCTGGAGCGGTGTTTATCATAATACAAAAAAAAAAAATCTATTTACTCCAAAATCAAACTAACACGAATTGTGGCATTCGAAGTAATACACAGTCTAGGTATTAGTAGTATTTATTTTTTACTTGTTTCGAAATGGCATACGTCAACTAGGTACTTTAATTTCATTTGTATACATTGAGAAAACCGTTTAAAGTTTAACTGTGTACGTTTCAGAAACTTAGGGTGCTAGTGGAAAAATGACGACATGCCTTTGATAATGGATGAGGCAAAATAACCAATAAGCTAAACGAATGACTGGTCACTGCAAATTCTTTATTAGCGATTATCCCGAAGATGTGGGGTGCTGTCGTCCGGTTTTAGTTTTAAATTTAATGTCCTATTCTTTTGGGCATAAACGTAACCTACCCCGGTGGTACCGGTCCTTGCAGCCATATTGACTCGGCGAGTGGACGGAAAGCAGGAAGAAGGCAGGTTGGTTTTTCTTTAATGTGTGTACAGCTGCATTTTAAATCCCCTAAAACAGCTGTCTGCCAATAATCACTCTCGTGCATGATCGCTGTTCACAATGCATTTTGATGTAGAGGATGAGGTGACGAGTATGCGGTGTTTTGCACCCTTGGGAGAACTTGGGATGTAGCCATAAAAAGAAAAGCGCTGTGCTAAAAGTTGAATATTAAGAAAGTAAAGGTTTCGTCAACGTAGCTCGCGGTGGATTTCACTTTCTG
Organism: Polypterus senegalus; assembly: GCF_016835505.1. Taxonomy (NCBI): domain Eukaryota; kingdom Metazoa; phylum Chordata; class Cladistia; order Polypteriformes; family Polypteridae; genus Polypterus; species Polypterus senegalus. The sequence continues at coordinate 267,001,578 of NC_053154.1, forward strand.
TCATCCTTTCTTTCTTGTCAGTGTGAAGTTAAATCGCAGTCGTTCTGGAATGTTGGAATTAGCTTTGCTTTAAAAACGCATACGTGGTACTGCAGCGCAAACCACGGGAAATACGCGTTCATTTAAAGTTTCATAAACAGCAGTTCAGGGTTGGATTTCATTCTGTTGAAAAATTCATAGTATGCCCACAATGACTCATAGACGACTTGCAGTGGCTAGTATGGTTTATGCGTCCATGTGGGGTTTAAACTAAGAGGGTAATTTTCTGTTTTTAGTCACTGGAAACTCATTTACTGGTAACTGAGCAATGTGAGTTTTTACAGTTTAACCTACACTAGGATTTTATTTATTTATTTATTTTTTGCGAGATAACACTTAAAATCACTGATTAACTTAAAATTGGTCTGGTGTGAGTGTTACTATGGGTGTGTGCCCTGCAGTGAAAAGGTTGCGTTCTGCCCTATGGATTTATATTTTGAATAAAATAAATAAATGCCCAAATAAATACAAGTACAGTGAAATGTGATAACTAAGAAAAACATGAAATGTGGGCATAAATATTTATTTATGTGACACACATGCACCATGAAATAAGCCTTGAAATGAAAATTGTCACTTTCACATGTTAAAGTTGAGAGGCTGGGCTGTACCAAGACTGTTTTTTGACTGGTGAATCATACACCGAGTGGACGTATATTCTTTGCTTGTCTCAGTATAATCCAGTTGCAGAACTGCAGCACCACAGGTCTAGTCCAGCAGTTGTAGATTAGCACTTTTATTATGGAAGTTAAGGTTTAGTGTGGTTAGCATGTACCGTAAATGGTTAAGGTTTAGAGGTTAGTGTTCTTACTATGTACCATAAGCTCAGGGGTAAAGTAAGGTTAGTGGTTAGTGTTGTGAGGGTGTGCCATAAACAGTTAAATTTAAGATTTGCTGTGAGCACTTGATTTTACCATGCAGATATCCAACAGCGACTACTTCTGGCCCTGCCCTATATGGCATCATTGATTTTGATTTGTGCCTACCGATTAAACTACGTCCTGAAAGTGCCAGTCTACAACTTCTGATCTAGACCTGCTGTATGGTGCTGAGGCTCTGCAAATACTGTAAATGCATCTCGCTTGACTTGTGAATCCTGTGGCTTATGCACATGCTCCAAGTTGTGACTATGTGTATTGGATACAAGTGAAAGAAAAACATGCCCGGATATATGGTGTAAAGTGGCCACTTTAATTGAAGAAACTCTGAATTCATTGTTGGGAGTCTACATCGAAAGTGTTTGCTGTGTCTGTGTCTCTTGAAGGTTTACCGTCACTCAACCACCGATTCAACAATCAAAAAGCAGTGCTCACTAGAACCCACCCTGTCAAATTTGAGTGAAGGTGACAGGAGGGTTTTTTTTTTTTCTTTCATGTTGTGTTCATGTTACTAAAATAAATTAATGAAGAAATAATAAATACATAAAGAACAAAACTATATTTGTCACACATTTAATTATTTATACTTGCATGTTATGGTATTGTTCATTATCAGATTTCACTGTACTTTTATTTGCATATTTATTTTGTCTAAAAATAACCTCCATACTGCTCTGTATTCAGTGGTGCTGGGATGTGCTCCAGCCCCTGGGACCCTGAATTACACCAGGTAAGTATGGGAAATCAATGAACACATGTAGGCATCATACTCGTGGGTAAAATAAGAGAAATTCCAAGATCCATGACTAATACAGGGAGCAGTGGACAACATGGAAATTCAAAGTTTTAAAGTCAAATGCTTAACTGCTGCTTCTCATCTGTAGGAGAATGGCCTCCAATCCTGTCCTAGTCACTGAATGTCTTTACACCTAGACCCTGTTTGCATATGTTTGGACTGCTGTACATTTGTTTCTCTGAAAGATGTTGTGTTGGGTCGATCAATAACACTTTTGGTCCAGAATAAGCAGGTGTTGGCATGTGTGTAGTGTGCTGTATAGCCCAATAGCTCTATAGTACCATTTGTGAATGGCGCTGGTCTTGCTACTGATTTTGTCAGGATAGGCAATGTCAAATTGGATGATAGGGATACAGGAAAATTAATTGATGTTATTCCAGCCAATAGTGCCATCTATTTTCTAAACCCAGTGTATTCTGAGTAGGATCAAATGGAAGCTGGAGTCTATTCCAGTAAGCATAGTGGATGAGGCACCAGTTCATCATAGGTTGAACACACACATACACACTGGGTTCAGTGTAGTATTGCCAATCCTCCACCTAACCTGGTGAATATTATAATTTTAATACAATTATTAAGACATTTTCAAATTTCTATTGTGAAATATAGCATCACATTTATCATCTAGGAGTTTTCTTTATAGTTCTAAAACAGTTATAACAAAAGTATTTATAGTACTAGCAAAATAAATGCGCTTCGCAGCGGAGAAGTAGTGTGTTAAAGAAGTAATGAAAAAGAAAAGGAAACATTTTAATAATAACATAACATGATTGACAATGTAATTTTTTTGTCACTGTTATGAGTGTTGATGTGATATATATATATATATATACATATATACAGTGTACACAAATACATACACACACACATTATATATACAGTATATATATATATATCTAATATCTATCTCTCTCTCTCTATATATATATATATACACATACATACTGTACATACACACACACAGATCTATATCTATCTATCTATCTGTATATCTATATATATATATATATATATATATATATATACACACACACACATACATACACACACACAGATATATATAATTTGTGTATGTATGTGTGTGTATATATGATGTAGATAGGTATGTATATATACAGTGGTGTGAAAAACTATTTGCCCCCTCCTGATTTCTTATTCTTTTGCATGTTTGTCACACAAAATGTTTCTGATCATCAAACACATTTAACCATTAGTCAAATATAACACAAGTAAACACAAAATGCATTTTTTAAATGATGGTTTTTATTATTTAGGGAGAAAAAATCCAAACCTACATGGCCCTGTGTGAAAAAGTAATTGCCCCTGAACCTAATAACTGGTTGGGCCACCCTTAGCAGCAATAACTGCAATCAAGCGTCTGTGATAACTTGCAATGAGTCTTTTACAGCGCTCTGGAGGAATTTTGGCCCACTCATCTTTGCAAAATTGTTGTAATTCAGCTTTATTTGAGGGTTTTCTAGCATGAACCGCCTTTTAAGGTCATGCCATAGCATCTCAATTGGATTCAGGTCAGGACTTTGACTAGGCCACTCCAAAGTCTTCATTTTTTTTTACTTCAGCCATTCAGAGGTGGATTTGCTGGTGTGTTTTGGGACATTGTCCTATTGCAGCACCCAAGATCGCTTCAGCTTGAGTTGACGAACAGATGGCCGGACATTCTCCTTCAGGATTTTTTGGTAGACAGTAGAATTCATGGTTCCATCTATCACAGCAAGCCTTCCAGGTCCTGAAGCAGCAAAACAACCCCAGACCATCACACTACCACCACCATATTTTACTGTTGGTATGATGTTCTTTTCTGAAATGCTGTGTTCCTTTTACGCCAGATGTAACGGGACATTTGCCTTCCAAAAGTTCAACTTTTGTCTCATCAGTCCACAAGGTATTTTCCCAAAAGTCTTGGCAATCATTGAGATGTTTCTTAGCAAAATTGAGACGAGCCCTAATGTTCTTTTGCTTAACAGTGGTTTGCGTCTTGGAAATCTGCCATGCAGGCCGTTTTTGCCCAGTCTCTTTTTTTATGGTGGAGTCGTGAACACTGACCTTAATTGAGGCAAGTGAGGGCTGCAGTTCTTTAGACGTTGTCCTGGTGTCTTTTGTGACCTCTCAGGTGAGTCGTCTCTGCGCTCTTGGGGTAATTTTGGTCGGCCGGCCACTCCAGGGAAGGTTCACCACTGTTCCATGTTTTTGTCATTTGTGGATAATGGCTCTCACTGTGGTTCGCTGGAGTCCCAAAGCTTTAGAAATGGCTTTATAACCTTTACCAGACTGATAGATCTCAATTACTTCTGTTCTCATTTGTTCCTGAATTTCTTTGGATCTTGGCATGATGTCTAGCTTTTGAGGTGCTTTTGGTCTACTTCTCTGTGTCAGGCAGCTCCTATTTAAGTGATTTCTTGATTGAAACAGGTGTGGCAGTAATCAGGCCTGGGGGTGGCTACGGAAATTGGACTCAGGTGTGATACACCACAGTTAGGTTATTTTTTAACAATGGGGCAATTACTTTTTCACACAGGGCCATGTAGGTTTGGATTTTTTTTCTCCATAAATAATAAAAACCATCATTTAAAAAACTGCATTTTCTGTTTATTTGTGTTATATTTGACTAATGGTTAAATGTGTTTGATGATCAGAAACATTTTGTGTGACAAACATGCAAAAGAATAAGAAATCAGGAAGGGGGCAAATAGTTTTTCACACCACTGTATATATCTAATATCTATATCTCTCTCTCTCTATATACATACATACACACACACACACATTATATATATATATTATATCTATACATACATATATATATATATATATATATATATATATATATATATATATATATATATATATATATATATATCAAATACCCTCACTATGCAGCGGCAAAGTACTGCCTTAAAATTTTTATTAAGAAGAAAATTAAACCTAAACTGAGAGAAAATATACCAATAATTATTTGTTAAGGATCTCTTTGTATACCACATTATGAGTTCGGCCCTCCGGTTGTAATATGACCAAGTTGTGCGCTGAGCTTACTCTTGAGCATGCAACGTACAGTTGGCCATGTGAAAAGTAATCTTGTCTCAAATCTCACAGCTTGGATTGCTCCTGTCATAATCAGCTTGAGTTTCATGGTTTGTTTCAATTACGACAGTATTTGTAGGACTTGTGTTGAAGTGACATTTGGCATCTGTCATGCGTTGTAAGTATACAACCAGTTTCATCGATAACTTCACATCCAGCTTTTGAGAGTTTAAACATTCATAAACATCAATGTGTCCACTACTGAAATCGTCACCTGTGAATCTAAGATGTTTAGGAGGCATTGGCGGTTGTCCAAAGGTGTAAAATATTTGGCCATTTCGGGACACTTGAAAGCGACTACCGAACAATTCAGTGGCAGCCATCAACTAACATGCAGATGCATAGGTGAAGGGCTTAAGCATTTCACTCTTATAATGCTCCTGTGTAGAATAATTATCTCCAGTACCGTCATCAGTCCACACCTTGAACCTGTCCCAGTCATTCAATACATAAGACACAATGTTTCTCCAGATATCAAGAGTGAGCCTGATATGGCCGTGCAATATGTAACAAAGAGAATGGAAAAGATAAGTGCCATCTCCGGGCATGGAAACCACTCGGTAAGTGACAGTTCTTTGATCGATGGTGATCACCTCGATAGACATGTTAATGCGGGTACGGTTGGAATGTTAAAGGAAATGGGTACCTGAACAATGTAAAATAAGTCTAAAATACCTACACAATAACTATAATCATAATA